>NW_007727879.1:0-7146 GCF_000696425.1 Galeopterus variegatus | reverse complement strand
GACGGGAGCGCCGCCACGCCTCCCAAGCAGCGCACTATCCAGTGCGCCACCGGGCCGGCCCCTCTAGATGCATTTTAATATCAAAAAAATCTGCATTTAGTTCAGCTCAAATAGCATGCTTGATATACTCAACATGGCATTAACATTTATTCCAAAATAATCAACTTTCCCTGTCACTTCGACTCTGACTTTCTTTTGGAATTGGGGAAGAGAGAGGTATTGGGGGTTTTCAGTAGGACAAACACTCATGGGATCAAGTCATTGTAATCCTGGTGCCAAAATTATACGAAACAAAAACAGCCACAAAGAAAATGTGAATGTTCCAATATTAGTTACTGATGTTATCAGCAGTTGAAAACTTGGAACACTGGACCCCATAAAATAAATTCTAGACTTGATGTTAATTTTCTTTTAAGAACCCGCACGTTTGTATTCTTTCGAGGCTGTGCTGTCCATTTACTTTCACCTCACGTCACCGGAATTTGTTGGTTCCATCTCTATGGAAACCATTCAGAAGGACAATAAAGTGAAGTCTACCACCCACGTGTGCACAGCTCTCCCTATCAGTGCTGGTGGGGTACAGTATCACTCTCTAGTTTAGATCAGCTTTTGGAGAATGGAAAGAAACAATATTTAAAATGTGCCCCAAAACAGAGACTGAAGAAAAGCACAGAACAATATTGTCTCCCTCTCAAAACACCGGCTGCTCCTAAAGTAAATTAACACGTCCGTTCACAGCCAGGAAGCAATATGGTGACTATTCTGTACGGCCACCAAGAGCAAAGGCTGCTGCTGGCCGGTATGAGATGGCTGGAATGCTGCAGCCCATTCATGTACTTTTGAGGCTTTTTCTTTTAAAGAGGGAAGAGAGACAGGCCATTTGCTTTTGTAATCAACCTTGGAGTTTACCATTCGAACTTTTCCTAATATCACCGTGAAAAAGAAGCCCTCTGCAATGCAAACGCATTCCCACACACACCAAATGCAGGAAAACTAGTTTTTTGATGGCTCCACTTTCCTGTTCTTTTATTAATAAGGAAGTGGAACATATTGAAACTAAAATATACATACAGGAATGTCAATGCAGGAGTGATCGTGCCGAGAGATCTGGCTCACACAATGATGTGACACAAGTGACTGCACCTAGGACAAACGTTCTCATCCACCACGACTACATCCGCACTTATGGAAGAGAAGCCAAAAGATGCACAGTGCTGATTCAATTTTTAGGATTCATTGACTTGGAGCATACACTTGAGCATTTCAAAAGCTCCCGTTGAGACAATTCCGTTATTTCGCATTTAGGCAAGCCCGCCTTCCCTTTACTGAAGTTATTTTATGTATGCTAAACTGAAAAACAATCTCTGCATCTTGCAATAAGTGTCTTTGAATTACAGAGGTGACTACTTACTCTGTTCTCACATCATAATGGTCCAACTAGAAATTAAAGTTACCTCTTACAATTAAAAAAAAAAATCACCTAGAAACGGAACTATCATCAGCACCCCCTTGTCTGGTTTGTTTCTATTGGAAAGGATAAGTGTACACCTCTTCTCAAATGAGACTTCTTCCTTTTGAGACTAAGGCATCATTTGAAATAAAGTTCCAATTCAAAAATGATACATAAAATGGCACCAATTCGAAAAGGAGGAAAGAACAGCCAGGAATCCCCACCTTTCCTCCTTCCTAGTGAGACATTATTTCTCAACAGACAGGAGAAGCAGATGCTCAGCTCTGTCCTCAGATACTTTTGGAGCCACGTCCTCTGCCTGTCAAGAGATGTCCAAGGTGCTTTCCTTTTTAGCACTGGAATATAAACTTCTATTCGGTTCTTTATGTCATACAGCAAACAGCAACGGAAAACAACAAAGCAGCAGGCGAGTGGACTAGCGGTTTTTCCTCAAGCACAGGAGAAGCGCTTTCAGTTTTGTTCAGTCAGTGAGGGCTGGAGTGGGCAGGGGATAGACATGGAGGAGCGCGCACACACGCACACGCACGCGCAAGCATGCGCGCATGCACAAACACGCACAGACACGCACGCACACGCACATGCACAGACACACGCGCACACACACACGCGCATGCACACACACGTTTTCAGAAGCGTGAGAATGACTCATCTGCTCGGTGAGACAAGACTCGGACAAGTAACGGAGCAGGCACAGCTCAGGCCCTTCTCTTTTCTAGAAGAGACTCCACAGAATACACACGTTCTGCAATCTCTACAAAGTGCTGGTAATAAAGCTGATATTATGATCTCTATTTATCTGACACTGTGGGTTGCGAACCCAGAATATGGGGGTGAAAGGGGACATGATTATCTGTTACCCTTAAAATCCTGATAGAAGGCCGGCCCGTGGCTCACTCGGGAGAGTGCGGTGCTGATAACACCAAGGCCACGGGTTCGGATCCCTATATAGGGATGGCCGGTTTGCTCACTGGCTGAGCGTGGTGCTGACAACACCAAGCCAAGGGTTGAGATCCCCTTACCGGTCATCTTAAAAAAAAAAAAAAAAAAAAAAAAAATCCTGATAGAAGACAATGGACGGAGACTCCCTCCCAGGCCCCAACACTGACTCACTGCATAAGCGCTGACATGACCTCAAGTCCCAGGGCCTCCAAAAAGGAATAAAGCCCTGGATATGCCCCCCCTGCAACTTTGACATCTTGCTCAAGGACAGCACAAAAAATAAGCTGGAGAGAGGAAGAGATTACCAGCATCCACAATTTAGAGTTCTAGAAGATTCTATAGGAATGAAAATGGGAAGAAGCTTCTACCTCCTCAACACTTGAGTGAGGACATTTGCCCCGCCAGAGACACTGGGTAGGCTCCCGAAGGTTAGAGACGGCACGGGGGTGGGGTGGGGTGTTACTGTGTAGGTTCTGAGACCCCACGAGGAAAGGTGGAGAATGGGCAGAATCATGCAAATCACAGAACTGCTGTTCTTTATCAAGAGATACATTACCATCCCGCGTTCTCCAGTAAGTTCCGCAAAATGGTGGGCGGCACTAAGCAGTTGTAATAGCCCATGCCAATATATGACCTCCAGATCTGGTTTTTGCTTGAGATGGCATGCAGAGTTGTAAGGATTTCATTTTCACCTGATAGTGGAAAGACAGAAATGTTACAGAGAGAAAATGTCTCAGAAGAGAGCTGTAATTACAGTTTAAAAAAATGAATATTTATGTGAAAAGAACAGCTATATGGAAAATACAAGAATCATCGGTCCAACCAACACGAAGTACTATATGCAGAAATCTTAAAAAAAAAAAAAAAAAAAAAAAACCAGAACAGGACTCAATTTCTCCTCAAGGTTGGCTTCTCATAACTTTTTTTTTTTTTTTTTAAAAAGATGACCGGTAAGGGGATCTCAACCCTTGACTTGGTGTTGTCAGCACCATGCTCAGCCAATGAGCGAATCGGCCATCCATATATAGGATCCGAACCCGTGGCCTCGGTGTTATCAGCACCACACTCTCCCAAGTGAGCCACTGGCCGGCCCAAAATTGCCCAATTTTAACACTTGTCTTATTCCAGGTTTCTTCTGTTCCCTTTACATTTCTGTTGTATTTACTCTACATAAAAATTTTGTCTTACTTTCAGCAAAATATTAAATTTCCACTTTTTTTTTTTTTTTCTTATAAAGATGACCGGTAAAGGGATCTTAACCCTTGGCTTGGTGTTGTCAGCACCACGCTCTCCCAGGTGAGCTAACTGGCCATCCCTATATGGGATCCGAACCCGTGGCCTTGGTGTTATCAGCACCACACTCTCCCAAGTGAGCCATGGGCTGGCCCTGAATTTCCCCTTTTAAATTGCCTTATGCTCTCTGGAAGCAGGCAAGGTTTCAGTATTAAATAACACATAATCCACATTTTCTCTAAAATTGTCCTACTGAGTCAAACGTTTTTCCTTTGTGTCACTAAAAAGGGCTACTTATGGGCCGGCCTGTGGCTCACTCGGTAGAGTGCGGTGCTGATAACACCAAGGCCACGGGTTCGGATCCCATATAGGGATGGCTGGTTCGCTCACTGGGTGAGCGTGGTGCTGACAACACCAAGTCGAGGGTTAAGATCCCCTTACCGGCCATCTTTTAAAAAAAAAAAAAAAAAGGGCTACTTATAAAAGGCCCATCCCCCAACAATATAAAATATCAGTTGTAATAAAAGACCCACATGCCATTTTAACCAGCATTCCCATTAAGGCACTTAGGTAATTAAGTAAGAATTACAAAAGTTCTTAGATGCAGGTAAGACCCCATATTGGGGATCATTCATATAATAACATCAAAATAATAATAGCACCGACATTTATTGAGCACTTACTCTGCCAGGAACTGTACCAAATAGTTTCTGTGCAGCCTAGGAAACTGAGGCTTGAAGAGGCTCACTTGCCTGAGGTCACATGGCTTTATGTTAAAGGATTACTAATCCAGTCTCTCTAATTCCACATTCCAGACTTTAACCCATAGAGCAAGGTTGAGACCTGCTACATAAATAGCACTTATGGGCCGGCCCGTGGCTCACTCGGTAGAGTGCGGTGCTAATAACACCAAGGCCCCGGGTTCGGATCCCACATAGGGATGGCCAGTTCGCTCACTGGCTGAGCGTGGTGCTGACAACACCAAGTCAAGGGTTAAGATCCCCTTACCGGTCATCTTTTAAAAAAAATAATAATAATAAAAATAAATAGCACTTATACTGAAGGGTACTTTTTAGTTACAAATGACATTATGCGGTTATTTCTGTGTCCCTCTGCATATAGACAGATCATGCTACTCAACTTTAAACTGCAATTGAACTACTTAGGCAAATGTCTGGCTCCTTTAAGATCTTCTTAAGGAATCAGTCACTTAAACCCTGGAATTGATTGATTTTATTGTTACTATGTCAGAGAAAAATCTAGGTACTGCAAAATCTAAGACAGCCAGCTGGCTAGGAAGATGGTTCACATTGTTTTAACCCTACCGAACTCTATCTGGATATTACTCTCATTAATTATTCTTTATCTTTAATGAAACCATGTTCACCCTCCGCCCAGCTCTGACACACACATACCCCTCTCCCACTCCGCACACTTTCAAAGGAAATAAATTCACAAGTGATGTGTCACTTGGCCAGAGCAGATTACATAAAGAGAGGACAGTTCTGTAAGTATCAGTTTTATGAGTAAATATAATCTAACTGCCTGTGGAAGATGATCTTGTCTTCTTCCGAAGAAAGTCTGGGAAATAAGTGAAAGTACAATAAATCAACAACTAAGGAGATAGGCAAGGACAGCAAGCTTAAGAAAAACCATGCAAGATTTTTCCCAAGTAAATAAATAATAAATAAATATGCACACAAATATATAATAAATAATAAGATTATTTTCCCAAAATTTTATTTGAAAAAACTAATCTTCTTAGGGGCAGTGTGATTCAGAAGCCCAGTAGGAGGGAGATTAATTAGCAGTGCCTGGCAGGCAGGGCCAGCTTCAATTAAGATCCTGTGCAAGAGCGACAGGTTCACTGCTACACATTATGCCGTGAGAACAAAAGGTCCAGCTCTCCAATGAGAACAGTCTGTGAAGGGCTTTGTCAGATCAAGAGTTTAGTCTTTGCAAGTCACAGAGTATGTTCAAGCTAGAGAATAATATGATTCTTTCCACATTATAGAAAGATAATTCTATTAATGGTGGAGAGGTCACAGAAGGGAGACCCTGGACATAGGGAGATATGGTAAGAGGCCAGCACAACAGTCCAGCAGGGAGATGGGAAAGGGGAGTGTTCTGGGTTGAATTGTGTTCCCCAAAATGGCATGTTGAAATCCTAACCCTTGGTACCTGTAAATGTAATGTTATTTGGAAATAGGATCTTTCCAAAGATAAAGTTAAAATGAGATCAAACTGGCTTAGGGTCAGCTCTTATCCAATGATTGGTGTCCTTATAGGAAGAGGGGAATTTGGACACAGAGACAAGCACAAGGAGAATGCCATGTGATGATGGAAGCAGAGACTGGAGAGATGCATCTACAAGGTTACTTCAAAAAAATCACAGAAAGATCTGTTTTACCTTTTAATTCTTTTTTTGGCAGCTGGCCAGCATGGGGATCCAAACCCTTGGTGTTGGCATTACAAAACTGTGCTCTAACCAGCTGAGCCAGTCAGCCAGCCCATTTCCATGAAGTTTTTGAAGTACCCTTGTACAAGCCAAGGAATGCCAAGGATGGACAGCAACCACCAATAGCCAGGAGAAAGGCATGGAACAAATTCTCCTTCAGAGCCTCCAAAAAGGAACCAACCCTTCCAATACCTTGATTCTGGACTTCTAGCCTACAGAACTCGGAGACAATACGTTACTGTTGTTTTAAGACACCCGGTTTGTGGTAATAGATCATGACAGCCCTAGCAAATTAATAAAGGGAGCTGTATCAGCAGTTTTCAGGAGAGGCTGTGCTACCTTTGGGCCCTGCTGGCCAGTTAAACCATGCTCACAAGCTCAGGTGAACTCCAGCACTGGGCCAGACATTTTCCCATACGTTGTTTAAATCCTACTACTGAAAATAATCAACCCAGATAGTGCATACCAGTGTCTTTACTCAACAACCTTCTTGTCTACTGGCACAAGAGAGCAGGCACTACATTTCTGGAATGTGCTGAAAGTCTGTGCAGAGAGGAGCAGTAGCTTCCCCACAGCTCCTCAATGTGACCCGACCAGATGTCAGAGCCAATTATCCAGCCCAGCGGTCTGCGCAGGGCATGGCTCGCTCATGCTCATAGCCTGAGGTGGGAAAGGAAAGGCTGGTCTTGCTGCTGCTCTGCCACTGGCTGGAGCAACTCAATGGCTCGTTTCTAACTGGGTCCACACCTGGGGAAAAATAATATAAATGGTAGATGAGATAATTAGAAATAGCTAAGTAGAAATTGGTGGGACTCAAAAGGATTATTTAGACCAGTAGTCTCATAGTTAGTCAAACTGTCAACATGATCCTCCAGTGCAGAAACCTCTTTCCCCATTCCTCTGCCCTGAGAGAAGATTTGGAACCAGAGAGATAGGAATTTAGCTATTGTGCCGAGAGCCACAATTATGGTCCCTCCTTGGGTAAAGTCATCTGAAAAATTCAGTTCAAGGTTCAGGAGCAGATCATGGAGGTGACAGGAGCCAT
>NW_007727878.1:358704-359050 GCF_000696425.1 Galeopterus variegatus | reverse complement strand
ATAGTGGCACCGTCGTGCAGGCGCACGTACTCCACCCACACACACAATGTTTACTGAACTGCCCTGAACCGGCTCCAAGGCAAAGGGGGCCTGACCAAACTGTTCCATGTTCCCAACAACAGGTTTGCTGGCTAGAGTGCTGGACACCAAGGCAGACGCTGTTTTAGATGCAGCTGAAGAGTTAGGGGCCACACCTTAAAGGACACTGAGGGGAAATAAGAGTTGGAAGATTTTTGGTTAGAAAAGTAACTGACAGCAGGGGAGGATGATGAGAGGAAGGCGAGCCAGGAGGAAAGAGAAACAGGAGGCTTTTGCAATATTCTCAGGGAGAAGAGACAGGCTCCAA
>NW_007727878.1:349368-355854 GCF_000696425.1 Galeopterus variegatus | reverse complement strand
TGGCGGCGCTCCCGCCAAGGGTTCGGATCCCATGTGGAGACTGGTTCCCACTGGCTGAGCACGGTGCGGGCGCAACACCGAGGGTTGCGATCCCGTTGCCGGTCAGTAAAAAAAAGACAAAAAGGAAAAACAAAAAAAAAATAGCTACCTTAACACCGAATTCTACTTTTCTACAGGAGTGCCTACCCCATAGTTCTGCTATCTGGAGCTCTCTGAGCAGACTTTTATTTTAATACTAACTGCATTCCATTAGAGGTATCTATTTAATAACAAGTAAGTAAATAAATTTTCTGTGTGTTTCTATTTTACTGGAAATGTTTCAGATTTAGTTCCACAGTATCCTGTGTAATGCAGGTCAGCCTGTCTGTGAGCTGAGCTGGTGTAACACACTAAGTGATAACAGAATGGATTCTGTGTGTTATAAGTCAATCAGCCAGCTCTCAAATGGATAAAAATTGTGAAAAAAAAAATACGTCATTTATCCCAGTAAATGAACTAGGCTGTTGCTTAAAATACATATATATTGTACCCTGTATTATTGCTTTATTTGTCCCACAGGTGTGAAAAAACCTGGAAAGCATAAACATTTGAAAGTTATTAAAAGTTTATTGAAAACGTAGTACAGAACTCTTATCCTTTCTGTGTTCCCAAAATGCAGAATTATTGTAGTTGCCTGGAGTTTTTCTTATATCTCAGTGGTATAATTTCCACACTAGTAAGAAAATTGAGTGGTAGTATCTGAGAACAACAAGCAGTGAAAGAGCAATTTTACATGCCTTTAGGATGAAATGGAGAGGATGGAGCTGTCTGCCATACAGCCGTGGACGTCTTCCATGCCTCATAAGGAAACAGCCCGACGGACAGCAGGTGTCCTGATTAACAGAGAAGCTAGTTTATAGCACAATAAAGAATGGCATGAAGGATTATACTGTTCAAAAAGCCAAGCCAGATTTTCTGAGGGAAAGGAGGCAATTTCTCCCTCCCCCAATTCTAAGAGCAAGAGATGCTTATTGTAGAATTTGAAAAAAGTTAAGGAACTAGAAATCACCAGTGATGTCACTATTCTAAGATGACTACTGTTATTTCCTCATAGACACCTTTTTTTTTTTTTGCACGTGGGTTTCATCTTTCATGGTGTGCTCTGTGTGTATCATGCATTTCCCACGAGGTCAGGGAGGTCATAAGTGGCCTGGATGAGACTGGGAACCTTGGTCATCAGGACTCCAAAGTTATATTCTTCCCACTAGGAACCTTTGTCTTTTAATCTGTCAGCTTGGTGGTCATTTCTCATTTTTTCTGTTCCTTATACTTTGTCAGCCCTCTCATGTACTAGATTTTAATAGTTTTTCCAAAAGAGATGGTGCACAGGAGTTCAAAGTATTGAATCACTTTATTTTATATATGGGCCCACATGTAAAGAAAATCAGTCACAGTCCAAAGAGGTATCTTGAGAATTTATCAGTTCTTTCTCCTTTTCTCAAATAGAACTGCTCAAATCCTCTCAAACTGTTTAAGAACCTCCTGAAAACAAAATTGTAAAACACAAATAGTGTTTAACATGCTTTGATGTCACCAACTCATTTCTTCTACCTAACTTCAGCACCTTATGGTACAGCTTAACCCCGTCTCCTTTTGATGTTTCTTCATTGGTGATGGGGAACAGCTGGCTCCCTCTTTTGTGAAATTACCTTTTCCCAATATACAAACAAGATTAAATTACCCTTTAGCTTTCCCTTTATATTAAGTTTCTTTTTTCCTCCTTCTCTATTACCATGAAAAGCTTGCTATGAACACCACAAACAGCGCCTAGCATTTGGCATGCATTCAATAAATAAGTTTGATTGAATAAACTTCAGTATGGGTTAATTGCTCTGTAAATAAAGTGTCACCTTCCTTCCTATTTACCCCACTCCCATCCCTGTGCTGGTTAGCACTACTGGGAAAGGCCCCTGTGTCCTGCTGGGAATAGGATCTAGGCCCTTTGCTGAGACAACACTTGGAAAGGCTATTTGCAAGGACTTGAGCGCATCCTCAGCCAACAGCTTTTGCCATCGCCAGCTTATGTCTGCAGGACAGGAAGTGGGTAGTGATTGGAACATAGAACGTTAGGTAGCATAGCTTTATCTCTTCTCAGCTAAAATTTGTGTAGCACTTTGTAGTTTACAAAGCATTTGGTGTCTTAGCAAGTGTTTATCGAGTACCTACTGTGTGCTTTCCAGGAAGCAAAATACTAGACCTTCAAGGGTGCTTAAAGCAGCCCTTGCCCTCAGAGAGCTTACAGCCCAGTAGAAGGGACAGAATGCAACAAAAGGTCTTTGTGCACTGTGATAAGGTTTCTACTATAGGTGAGATCAAGGTGCAGTGGTGGCAGAAAGGAATGAGGGATCAGTCCTATCTGATGGTCAGGGAGACTCCAGAAAAGGTGGTTGACTTGGGCTCAGTGCAACACCTCTAAAATACAATTTACTTAAGGTGGGTAAATTCCTCTATCTCGAAGATGGGTACTGGACTTCCCTGTTGGAAATCCTAGCACAGCTTTCTGGCTACAACAAGGACTACTGTAAGGCTAATGTCTCAAATCCTGCTCACAGTGCCAATTGTCTAGCTCTTAATCCTGTTTGTGACGCCAGTTGTAAAGCTAGGTGACCACGCTAGTTGTCACGGCTCTTTTACCTGCCGGTAATCCTGCACTGATTGGGCCGATGGTTGAGCTAGGGCTGGGTCTGGAGCTCCCAGACCCCTTAAGCTCATTCACAGACTAAATGGGTCACAAACCCTTCACACGCCAGGCTGGGTCACCAGACCCCTTCGTGCAGGTCTATAAGCTAGTCAGCTGGCCACACGGTCCTTGGAAGCTGCAGGTCTGGAAAAACATGGCCGTGCAGGGTTGGCACCCAAGGCAGTAAAAACCAGCCATAGTGGCACCGTCGTGCAGGCGCACGTACTCCACCCACACACACAATGTTTACTGAACTGGCCTGAACCGGCTCCAAGGCAAAGGGGGCCTGACCAAACTGTTCCATGTTCCCAACAACAGGTTGCTGGCTAGAGTGCTGGACACCAAGGCAGACGCTGTTTTAGATGCAGCTGAAGAGTTAGGGGCCACACCTTAAAGGACACTGAGGGGAAATAAGAGCTGGAAGATTTGGTTAGAAAAGTAACTGACAGCAGGGGAGGATGATGAGAGGAAGGCGAGTCAGGAGGAAAGAGAAACAGGAGGCTTTTGCAATATTCTCAGGGAGAAGAGACAGGCTCCAAGAAAAAGCTGGAGAGGCCGTGGGGCAGGGCTGGGGAGAGATTTAGAAAGTAGGCGTAGGAGTGACCTCACTTTGCCACCAATGGATGTGATAAAGGAAGGCTCTGTCTAGAATGAACCCCACATTCGCGGGGTGGGGGGGGGTTCACATTTCTGTTATCTCCGAAGGTGACAGGAGGGTGAGAGGATTACAGGTAGAGGGTTCACAATCTGACATGTTAGACGGCCTGTGAGACATACGGGTGGGCAGTATTAGTTGGTGACCAAAAGGTGAGACACGGGACACAGTTCTGCATCCAGGCTGGCAAACTGTTTCTGCAAAGGGTCAGTTAGTGGTATTTCAGGCTCTGTGGTGTCCCTGCACCTGCACAGAAGCAGCGTGGACAGGACGGAGCGAGGGCATGGGGCTGTGTCCAGTAAAGCTTTGTTTACACAACTGGGCGGTGGGCCGGACATACCTGCGGGCGATATCGTTTGACCCCTGGTCTAGATGAATATCCACAGATAGGGTGTAGTTGCTCACGGGAGTGCAGGAGTGGCGGTACCGTGTGGAGCCCTGGGAGTACTCACCAGCAATTGTCGAGTGGGGCAAGCCAGCGAGAAAAACGCAACGACATCAGCTGGGAAAAGGCTGGAGCGGGCAGAGGTTGCAGTGGTGGAGCGAGTGGAAGTCAGCCGCCGCCGAGAGGACTCTGGTGCACAGACGGTGACTCGAGTGCTCGTGGGACTGTCCGTCTGCAGAAGGGGAGTTGTAGGGTGCGGAAGGGGCAGAAGTAGTTTGAAGATTGCACAGAAGGCAATTCTACATCATGTTTACGTGTGTCATTTCGTTTAGGTCATAACAGCCCTGCGAGGGAGGTGAGCAGGGATTTTTGTCCCGAGTGTGAATGGGAGGAGAGGGACCCTCACGAAGGTAAAGTCCGTTACTCAAGCCCGAGCCCAACCTCAAGCAAAGCTCCTGCTGGCGTTGCTGTCGTCGCCACTGTCTTTACCCACCCAGGTGCTCGCTAATTCTCAGTGACTTCGTCAATCCCAAGTTAAGAAAACCTTTTCTGGTGTGACCAAAAAGAGTTCCCTGTTGGTCCACTGGTCCCCCAGTCGGGTACACAGGTAAAAGCCACCCTCATAAAAGCAATCCACAACAGGCTCTATTCCTCTTTTTAGAAACTGTCACTTTTATTTCCAGAGACCAGATGACACTTTGTATAAATATGATACCACTTGCTGAGTCTGAAGACTGTGCCCTGTCCTGGGCCAAGGGCATTAGGCATGCTAGCTCCTTTAGTCGTTATATCAACCTCCAGTTTCAGAAGTCCTATTTCCATCTGATCAATGAGAAACACCTTGTAGAGTCCAAGAGGCCCTCTAGAATAAGTGATGAGCTGGGATTTAAACTCCATGTCCTGGAGACTCTTCTCATCAACAGAGTGGCACTGATTGCGAATTCTGGAACAAGGTGTGATGTTCCTGTTTGCCTTGTTTGATCTCGTCCTTGCCTTTTTTTTTTCTCTCTCTCTCTCTCTCTCTCTCTCCTCCCCCCTTCCCCTTTTCTGGTAGTTGCTGTAGTTTAAGACGGTTGTAGAGCTGTGGAATTTTGTTACATCCTGTGTTCTCATTCTGAGGTCTCCCGCCGTGGCTGGGCACGTGAAGTCAGCCAGTAGTAAATGATAAAAATATGTGTGATGGGGTGGAGGCAGTGAGCAGGGGGACACGGAGTAGGAAGTGGAAGGGATTTGTGGTGAAGGGTGGGAAGGGGTCCGGGCCTGGAGGGCCCCACGAATGTGTCTGTGTACCCTAAACACTTCTGTTTCGTCTGGCTTGCTTCTGCTAACAGTTTCTCGATTTACATATGTAAGAACTGCAGGCAAAATGACTGGAACCGAGGGCACAGGGCACTGGGACCCTTGCCAGCTTTTGTTTCAGGCTGACAACTTTTTGGATGTAATACAAGATTTATGGTTGTTTGTTTCTTCTAATGAGGTGGCAAGATAAGTCTGCATCTGTTACAGCTGCTCGGCACAGGATATCAGAGCACGGATGTATTTTTTAAAAGAAACATCAAAACACAAAACTTTCAAGGTCTGAAACAGTGTAGTTACTGAGCTGGTAATTGGACTTAACCGTAGGTAAACTTTTCCCATCTTCTTGATGAGTGTGGGTGGGAGGCATGATAGAAAGATTTATTGGCATGTGAAATTGGTGAGTCAAAGCTTTAACTTTTCTCTTGAACTTCTGGAGCAGAAGAGTCACATCTTGCATGTGAGGAGGGGAAGGGAAAGGAAATCTTCTGGTGTTCCTCCCGGGTGTGTCTGCACGATTGGGCCCCAGCCCCAGAGCAAGAATGCTGGTTTGTCAGCCCTCCCTGGCCTTTGCTGAGGCCGGTCGATCGCACACGTCCTGGGGATGCTGGTGGGGGTGGGGTGGGGCGTGGGCATAGCACTGCTGATTGCTCATTGGAGGCCTCGAGTGTATCCTGCTGAACCCCTTCCTAATCCTAAATGGAGTTTGCTGACCTTATGCTCTTGTTTGCCAGGAGAAATTATTTTCTCCATCATCGACCTATACTAAAACGGAAATAGTGTGGATCAGAAAGGTTTAAAGAGTAAAATCTGCAGATTTAAACATGTTTACTATATACCTAAGCCACCTGAGATGTGAGAGCAGGATTGATAAGAGTGTAGAGGGAGGTTTTCTTCTTCTTTTTTCCCTAACAGAAATTTTTGAGCTCTTCTATTGCAAAATAAATTCGACTTGGCTTGGAGAAGAGCTATGCAGATGGAAATAGTGGAAAGACAGTAAATAAAAATGTAATGTAAATGTCAGGGTAATCACTTATAGCTTGATGTTATGGGGTCTTCTAGGATGTATCCCATTTTATTTAAGGAGGAATAAACTTCATGTTAATGAAGTTGGCAGATGATCCTGAATCAGGGGAGATTTCAGAAATCTGGAAGGACAGAAATATTATAATTATACCTTAAGGAGATTAGTAATATAGGCAGGAAATAACAAAATGCGATACAGCTTGGGAAGTGTACACTAATACAACTGGGGAAAAATAATGTAAAACACAGAAGACAAAAGAACAGAAAGAAATGTGTATTAAAATGCCAAAGAAGATCAATATTTGGAAGTATCCATTGGACCTCAGTACACTAACGATGGGCTGACCATTAGGGGCTTATCCTCAGTAGAAAAAGAGATGGTTGTTTTTATTGTTTTTGCAGAAG
>NW_007727878.1:344520-349080 GCF_000696425.1 Galeopterus variegatus | reverse complement strand
CCCTAATGAGAATTACTTTGGAAAGAGAATAGTTTTCTAATTTGTGTAAAACAGATTGTAATATTTTTTTCAGCATGAGCTAATATGTACTTGTGGTTGAGAAGGTGGGAAGGACAGCAGAGCCACAGTGGGTGTCCCTGTAGCTACATGTGGGGATGGGGCAGGGGCGGGGCAGGTGAGACCTGGGAGGTGGGCGTATTCGTTTTCTATTGCCACTGCCACAAGTTACCACCGACTTAGTGACTTGAAACAACACGAGTTATTCTCTTAGGTTCTGGACGCTCCACGGGAGGATCCAATTCCTTGCCTTTTTCAGCTTCTAGTAGCTGAATTCTAAAGGATTTCTTTTTTTTTTTTCCTTTTTGTCTTTTTTACTGACCGGTAACGGGATCGCAACCCTCGGTGTCGCGCCTGTACCGGGGACCGGCAATGGGATCGCAACCCTTGGTGTTGCGCCCGCACCGCGCTCAGCCAGTGAGCGGGAACCGGTCTCCACGTGGGATCTGAACCCTCGGTGGGAGCGTCACTGCGCTCCCAAGCGGAGCACTCTCCAGTGTGCCACCGGGCCGGCCCTAAAGGATTTCTTTAAATAACAAATTCCTTGGCTTGTGGCTCCTTCCTGCATCTTCAGAATGCAGCTCTCCAGTCCCGGCTTCTCTTATCACGGTGCCTTCTGCTCTTCTGTAGTCAAATCTCCCTGTGTGGACACTGTGATTACATTTAGAGCCCACACAGATAGTCCCAGACAATCCCCCCATATCAAGATCCTTAACCTAATTATATCTGCAGAATTTCTGTTTGCCATGTAAGGTAACATTTACAGGTTCCAGGAATTACAATGTGAACGTTTTTGGGGGCTCTTGCTCAGCCTACCATAGTTGGCATGAAAGGATGTAGGAATTATTCCATTAATGTCAAGGAGTCCTTTTCACAAGATGAAGGCTAGGTTTTCAAGAGATTGAAGGAAAAATTCCTGCAATACGGCAGGAGTACTGGGAAAGAGGCTCACCTGGGAAAAGCAATTAGGAATCACCCAGGTGAGGAGGAGGGGATGGGTGGATACAGGTATTATGTGTACATTTCAACCCCATTTTTCTTTGTCTTGATTTTCAATGTAGTACCAAGTATTTTTAATATACTCCCGTCCTTCGCCAACTGGGGTACACACACATCTAGCGTAGAGCTCTTGTAAGCAAAACCACAGAGGAAATCTGGCCCATCTTGGGGCGCATTTTTTTCTCAGATCTCAGAGAAAAACATTTACATGCAAATTAATTGTGGTGTGATGGAGGACGTAAAGGTGCATTTTTAAGACTAACCATGAAACTTGAAAAGTATTCAAACTTAACCCTTATGTGACAAACTTTGGCAATCTGAGGAATATTTAGTGTGTTAGACAATTACAGGAAGAAGTTTGGAGCTGTTTTGGTGGTGTTTGGTTTCACAAAACATTAGGAACCGCAAAATGGCACGGAGAGTCAGGAAAGTGATTTTTGGCAGCGTTAATATTTGTATTCTCTTTTGTCAAAGCCGAAGGAGCTGCCACCCGGTAGAGCTGTATTTGTAATACTGAAAAGCAAATATCGCAGGCCTTTTGACAATATGATACTCCCTCACTTGCTCATGAGAACTTGTGTCCGAGATGCTTGGAAATGCTCGTGGCTAGGTCAGCCATGATCCGGAATAAACTTCCCCAGAGGCAATTTTTCAGATTTACGCGGGGGACCAGTAATAAAACACAAACTATAAAGTGTTCTCCAGCAACAAAAACACGTGGGATGTTTTTCCATATAATATTTCACATTAAATGTAATTGTAGATTAACTTTTATAGAGAAAATATTTATTCAAGCCAGATATGCTTAAATCCTTTCATTTCCTCAAGTATGACAAAGCACTGGGAATGTACGCCCCTTTGTAATTTGGCCCAGTTATGGACAGAACATTAACTCTGCAAAATCTACATATGGGAAACTACCCCAGGTGGAAGTCTTAAATTGGCCAGAACCCTGACTCTGGAGTCGAGGCCTCCATGCGCTGACCTGGCACTGTGGCTCATCTAGTGGTCACGTGACCTTACCCACCTGCGGATGCCCCGAGCTCCCTGCAAGGAGAGGCTCAAGGGAGCAATGAGGATTAGATCACCATTGGGGTCCCTTCCTGCTCTCAACTTGCACGTGCAGCTCATCTTTCAAAGAATCACATACTGGATCAGATTTAGTTAAAACCAAAACCTGTTTTTATAGACTTTATCAAATGTCAGAACTTGGAGTAAATTTAACAGCATCCGAATTCCTGGTGCGAACAAACTCAGGAGCTGTGGTGACAAGGGAGCAGGTTTTGGACTGAAACACACCTGGCTTTGAATCCTTCCTCCACTACTTACCTGCTGTGGGGCTTTCATCAAGGAATTGTCTGGAATCACGTGTTTTCTCACGGATGACATGAGATACCTCATGGACATGTCCTGGCTAAGAATCTCACCTGCTTGAAAAATGGAGGTAAAAGCAGTAGCGAAGTCAAGATGCTAATAGATGTGAAAAAAGAGTTTTCCTGTGCAAATAAACTGTTAAATTTGAGTGTCTCCCCCGAGTCTTTAATATGCGAACGTGCATTCTGCCAGAAGGGAATAGAGTCTAGGTACCACCCACACTTATTTTTGTTCACAACTAACTTCATCTATTAGAAAGCAAAAATCAGATTAAGACAGGTTTGTCCTCAACATCCAATTGACTTCGGTTTTGAAGAGCAGGCGGGAGTAGTGGTTTGGCGGTTTTAGCTCTGCAGGAGGACTGCCCACGACCGTGCTGCTGTCCTGTTTTTACCGCTGGTGTTTCACGTGCCACAGGCGTAGCTTCTGCTCTCCTCAGAGTTTGCAACCTCAGCTGGGATAATGTCTGTCACACTCACGGATGTGGAGCACTGCCCATTTCTCCCGCGGGTGGAGCTGCTTCATTTTGTTCTGTATTCTTACTTGATAGTTTTTTGCTTAATAGACCTAACGTGAATGCCATAAAGAAGACCAAATGTAGAACCCCTGCCCCGTGTACTTTGGAAAGGCTTACGATGTAAGGTGGAACTTGAGGAGTTTTGAGCTTTTTATTATTTTGTTTAATTGTTTAAAGGAGGGAATAAAGATAATTTTGAAAGCCATAATAACTAAAATCTTGACCAATTAAACTCCTATGCCTGAAGTTTTTCCCATCCTCTTCCCAAACTTTTTTGGACAGGGAATTTCCTTGGGGAAAATGTGTCCAGTCTTGAATTTTCGCTTTTCTGTGTAAAGATACCGAGTCCTCCTCCAGTGCTGATGTAAGATACTTAGGTCATCCAGCTGGTTAGTGGAACGTGCCAGTTGGTGTAATCAAATTCACAGAACTTATAATATGATGCTCTCTCTGGTTAAAAATTTTTAAAAAGTTGAGGGACATACAGCAGCATCGAATGAGCACACACGAAGTGACTAATGCGGAGGCGGGGCGTGGAACATACATGGTTGCAGTGCACAGCTGTGGACTCGTTTTTACTCAAAGGAACCCTTGCGAACATCCATATTTGGAACTTTATTTCAGTTATATTGAACGTTGTGAAAATGGAAGTGATTGAGTTGAAAGTGACAACCTAAAAACTGGGAAATGAGACTCTTTTCGCAGGCGGGCAGTGTGTTCTGTTTCTCAGACCCTGGTGTCCCCGAGAGGTCTCCACACCCTGCTCCGGCTGTCTCTGGATTTCCAGTGTTCTCTCAGCCTCTTGTCTTGTGTTTGTGTGCCCCGCACATGCTATGTCTCCCCATGTCAGCAGAGCCAAGCTTTTCTCTCCCTCACCCAAAGCTAGGCTTTTCCCTACTCCAATCACTGTGTTCAGGAAAAAGGAGGCAGCTTTCCTCCCTCAAAAATGTTTGGAAGTTGGATGTCCTTGCTAGGCAAGCAGCGCTGTGTGATGGGAAAAGTCTGAACCAGGATTCATTGAGGCCACATGGTGACTGTCGCTAACCAGCCACAATCCTGGAGTAAACCATTGACACTTCAGGCTTCCGTTTCCTGTTTGTGAAATAAGAGAGAGGCTATGTGATCTCCAAGGGGCTGTGTGTTGTTGGTCTAAAGTTCTGTGTATTATTTAACTTTTAATACCTGAGATAAATAAATGAAATGTCTCCTGAATTTATTTTTAATATATAGCTCATGGCCAAGAATGTTTACTCATATAAATGAATCATTTGAAGAAGTTCTTTTTAAATTTTCTGTGGCGATAGGAACAATCAACTATGTTACAATAAAATTTTTTTTTTTTTTTGTCCTTTTTGAGACTGGTCGCACCGCACTCAGCCAGTGAGTGCGGTGAGCGCACTGGTCATCCCTATATAGGATCCGAACTCACGGCGGGAGCGCTGCTGCACTCCCAGCGCCACACTCTCCCAAGTGCACCACGGGCTCGGCCCTACAATAAAATTTTTTTTAAAAAAATAGCTACCTTAGGGCCGGCCCGGTGGCGCACTGGAGAGTGCGCCGCTTGAGAGCGTGGCGGCGCTCCCGCCAAGGGTTCGGATCCCATGTGGAGACCG
>NW_007727878.1:336809-342715 GCF_000696425.1 Galeopterus variegatus | reverse complement strand
AATTTTTGAGCTCTTCTATTGCAAAATAAATTCGACTTGGCTTGGAGAAGAGCTATGCAGATGGAAATAGTGGAAAGACAGTAAATAAAAATGTAATGTAAATGTCAGGGTAATCACTTATAGCTTGATGTTATGGGGTCTTCTAGGAAATAGTGGAAAGACAAATAAAAATGTAATGTAAATGTCAGGGTAATCACTTATAGCTTGATGTTATGGGGTCTTCTAGGATGTATCCCATTTTATTTAAGGAGGAATAAACTTCATGTTAATGAAGTTGGCAGATGATCCTGAATCAGGGGAGATTTCAGAAATCTGGAAGGACAGAAATATTATAATTATACCTTAAGGAGATTAGTAATATAGGCAGGAAATAACAAAATGCGATACAGCTTGGGAAGTGTACACTAATACAACTGGGGCAAAATAATGTAAAACACAGAACACAAAAGAACAGAAAGAAATGTGTATTAAAATGCCAAAGAAGATCAATATTTGGAAGTATCCATTGGACCTCAGTACACTAACGATGGGCTGACCATTAGGGGCTTATCCTCAGTAGAAAAAGAGATGGTTGTTTTTATTGTTTTTGCAGAAGGATGACCAGCAGTGTTTGTTTTAGTGTCCACAATTTCGCTTTTTTAAGAGATAAGGAGGTTGTAAGCCAGCCATTGACAGCAATTGATTTAACAATAGGGAGGATGGGGACGTGACAGTAGGAATGTGGAAGGTCTGAACTGGGATGAAGATACTGGGGTAAGTCAAAATACATGGGCCCGAATGAAATTTCAGAGGCAAAATCAACAGGGTGAACCTCCCAGAAGGAGGAGGGAGAAGTTGAAGATGACTCCTCCATTGTGACTTGGTGGACTGAGTGGTCATTGTCACCACCCGTGAGAGGGATTAAAGGTGGAAATTCAGATTCGGCAGGAAAGATAGTGAATTCCTATTGTTTGAGTTTCAGGGGCTTAAAGGATACTTGGTGGTAGGAGTTTCTAGTATGTAAATAGATGTTAAGCTCCAACTGAATTAGTCTATAAGCTAATTTGATATCTTAGTGATTGACAGGACATTTCAAGTAATTATGTTGTATAGATCTGCAGCATTTTATCCAAAGAGGCTGAAAAATGTGGGAATCTCGGATACCTTGGCCAAACCATGGGAGCCAGTTGCTTAAGCATTCTCTCCTTTTTATAAGACTGTGCTTGTTCACCTTTCTTAAGTATAGCTGTAGTAGATAAAGCTATTTCAATAGCCAGACATTTAAAAACACATATAGCTTTTAAGAACTACACAAGAAAATAAGCATTTTAAGAATCTTCTTATGAGTTTTCAAATTTGGTTTTTTCCTTTTTGTCTTTTCTCGTGACCGGCAACGGATCGCAACCCTCAGTGTCGCGCCCGCACCGTCACGCCTGCACCGGACCAGGACCAGCAACGGGATCGCAACCCTTGGTGTTGCGCCCGCACCTCGCGCGCCTGCACCGGACCAGGACCAGCAACGGGATCGCAACCCTTGGTGTTGCGCCCGCACCTCGCTCAGCCAGTGAGCGGGAACCGGTCTGTATGTGGGATCCGAACCCTCGGCGGGAGCGCCGTCGCGCTCCCAAGCGGTGCACTCTCCAGTGCGCCACCAGGCCTGCCCTGTTTAGTTTCTTAAAACGTTAGAATTGAGTATTTCCCTGGATCATAATCAGCAGTTGATAAGCACAGTATCCAGACTAGACATGTCCCTGAAATAGCTGAAACATATGCTCAAGGAAAGTTTTAATTTTTAAATTTAAAAGCTTAGGAAAGTTGAATTATTGCTCTTCAACTAAAATGCAGCCTTTACAAAATGAGGGCTTGATGTCATGGAATTTGGGAGACGGCACTGGACCCAGAAATTGGACAATTGGGTTCTAGGGCCGATCTGCCCCCTTTTAGACACATGAGCTTGACAAGGCCCCTGAGATGTCTGAGTCTGAGTCCATGGTGCCTGAGGGAAGGTGCCGTCCTTGCTCTCGGTCTCCCTTATAGACCTTCCTGAGGCATAGACGTTTACTGATGGAAATCCCAGCCACTTTCCTTACTGGTATTGGTAAAGTTCAAGTGGCTTATGTGCGTGGGTGGCCTGTGAGATGATGTACATATGCAAAGTGTGTTGTTAATGGCAGCAAGAACCATGTGTCTGAAACACACAAGAAATGAGGGGCACACATGTGTGTCACCATAAGAAAGTGTTATGACGAGTTTGGGGCTAATTAGAAATCCATGCTTCTCAAAGCGCTTCGGCTTCCTTCTCGCCGTTGCTAAAACGTCCCACCACCGGCATTTGTGTTTCATTTTCAGAGAGGGGTAAACAAGTGTGCAGCTTCCCAGACACGTTTGACCTCACTGATCTTCCCACTCCCATTATTAGTTAGTTAGTTAGTTAGCTGGTAATGAATCTTTTGGAGTACTAGTGCTCAAGAATATGTGTGGAGAACTGATAACCAGGGGTTTTAGAACATGTGGAGAAGGCAGTGGTGGGAAGTGACCTTTGGAGGTCCGAGGGAAGGCCAGCGGCCCATGGGGCTGGAGGATATGGGATGTGGGGCAGTATCTGCGTGCACATGCGGGGTGCTTTTATGGCATAGGCCCTCGGGGAGCCAGGTTCCAGTTTGTGAGAGGAGGGATTCTGTGAAAAGGGAGAAGATGTAAGAATGTTATGGGCTGAATCGTATCCACTCAAAATGTTGAAGTCCTAATCCTGCAGCACCTCAGAATGTGAGTTTATTTGAAAAGAGGGTCATGTCAAATGCAATTAGTTAAGATGAGGTCATTAGTGTGGACCCTAATCCAGTACGACTGGTGTCCTTATAAAAAGGGGAAATTTGGACACAGATAGGCAGACAAGGAGAACACCACGTGAAGATGAGGCAGAAATCAGCGTGATTGTTCTGCCAGGGAATGTCAGAGATTGTCAGCACCGTCGCCGCCTCTGAAGCTCAGAGGCACAGAGCAGACTCTCCCTCTCCACCCTCAGAAGGAACCAGCCCTGCCGACACCTCAGTCTATGACTTCTAGTCCCCAGAACTGTGAGACAGTAGATTTCTAGTGTTTAAACCACCCAGTTCATGGTACTTTGTGGTGGGAGCCCTAGGAAGCTGATACAAGGGGAGATGGTATCATAAGGAGAATTCCAGCAGAGTTCTAGCATAGCGGTGCATGGTCCAGTCAAAGGAGACGAAGGCTGTAATGGGAATTGTTCCCACTGTGGGTGGGCACAGAAATCTGGGAGCATAGCTCCCCTTTTCCATGTGGAATTTACCAGTCACATTTTTCACTTGTGCCTGTAGAGGTCCCATCAGGTTCTGGCATGTGTTGGGCAGAAAAAGCTTAAAGAAATATTAGACAAATGCGCCCTGAGATGTCAAGTAGCACCCTGAGAGCGTTCCACGGGGATCTGTTCTGAAACTTTCAGCATGTTGATCAATTTCATCTACTTCATCTGTTGCTGAGTTTTTCTTAACCTTAGCAAGAATGCTAATTAGTTATGAAAACCCATGTGATGAATGAGGTGAGGGCCTCTGAGGAGCATGCGAACCATTGGTAACAGTTACTTATTCATGGGTGGACTGTCCTTGGAAGAGTAGTTCAGGTTATAAGGAAAGTGTTTCAAAATGTTGTAGGATATAAATTAATCCTGAGACGACATCTATTACTTATGAAAGAAGAAACATATAGTGTCATTCGGTATGAACATTTAAAGTCATTAATTATCTTTCATTATCGATCTGGTTTAGTAATGTTTACAAACTAGAATCTACCAATATGTGCCTTGATCTTGTAAGAGGAAAGACACTGAAATCTGTTTATCCTAAGTGTGAGTTTTCCTAGACAACTGCCCAATTCTTTTTAGTTTCTCAGCTTATGAACCAATATGAACGCAGTAGATTTCATTTAACCCTGGAACTGTAGGTAGAATATTTTTTCTCTGTTCACTTCTGTTTCATCACTAGTGAAATAAACTCTGACACTTGGGCTCACTGTCTGGCCTGGCCATTCCTGCCGCCAGGTGTGCGCCTCACTTTCTGAGGAAGCGATTCGTGCTGCCCAAATGTGCAGATTCGTGGGGCAGAGACGCTGCTGGGAAATGTGAAACGGAGTGCACTCTATTAGGTCCTCTCAAAAAGACTGAGATGAAGGAAGGGAACAACTTAATTTTTATACACATGGTTCTATATTTTGGAATTATGAGATCATGTCAGTTACATCAGTGATATTGATAATTAGGAAGCAGTAGTGGGCTGATAATTACATTGGGAATCAAGATGGTGCTATCCATCCTAGCCCATCTGTGTCTCTATTTATGTGATATTGGTTAGAAATCTCCAGAGCCACTGTGGTGATAGTAGCCTGCCTCAGACATGTTTGTAGTAAAAAGTTCATTACAAGGCATGCTGTGAAATTAAAGTGCATTCATCTAGGGAGAAATACTGGAGTTTCTTATCTTTGCTATTTGGACCCAGGTTGTATTTTCAGAGCAAAGGACCTTAAATATATTTTCAGAGGATTTGGCCCCATGTTCTGCAGATAATAAAAGGAAAATTATCTCCTGTGGAGGAAATTGTGATGTTTTTATTGCTGTGTTATATGATCGAAGGGGATGCATAGGAGCACACCAGAATGGGGACCCAGTTGTTCTGATTTGGCTTTGGAATTTGGGGCTGAGTTTGGGTGCTGATGGTATATAATTCACCTTCCCACTTCTTTTCCTGGGGCTAATAGGGCAAGCCATGTGCACCGTGCTGCAAGCCGGTTGATGTCGGTGGGAAGTGGCATGCTCAGTGGCAGGGGTGCCCACCTAGAGTGTCAAGTCAACTTACAATTAACTAATCTCTACTTATATCCTGTTTTGGTTCCAAAAACTGGACATGAGATGTTTTGGCTCTAGAAAATGAAGGTGGACATTTGACTTGGCATCGTTTTCAGGATTATCTCATGAGGACTCTTGGAATATTTCATTTGCTTAGTCTAAGTCCATCTATGCTGTGGACTATGTATCCGCTCTGTGACCAAATGTGGAATTTTCCTGGTGACTGGAGATGTGGTGGAATGTTTACATGTAGAGTAGTATGACTTCAGCCAAGATACAACTGATGCAAAGAGAGAGGAGTATTAAAGGAATGAAGGGAATATTGTGTGAAGGAAATAAGTGCCAGTATTAACTTCTAATGCTGGGAGAACTTTGCTGATTGTTTAGAAAGTACGATTGTTTTTAAGCAGGCGAGCAAAGAACACCTGAGTTTTTTGAAGTATCTTCTAGTTCAGTTTCCTAAGAATGTAGTACTTTTTTGGTGCCAAAAAGGGTATTTTAGTAAAGATAAATATGAAGAATAGATCTCCCTGGATCTGACCAGATACTAGACAGAAGTCTGACTAAATCCTACGTGTTTATGCTTCCTGTGGTTTTCACCACCCTGGATGCCTGCGGGACTGACCTCTCATTCCTCTACAGGGAACATATGTAAAAATGCTCTTTAATACCCAAGAGATCCCCCATTAAAAATGTGCTGTTCAGAAGAGACTTTCGTTCTCTTATATAAATAACGTTATATAAATAACGAATTTATATTCGTTATTTCTTCAGCCAAAATTGGCATTCTCAGTGAGTGACAGTCTCAGTGTCATTCTCAACGAACTGATGATAAAGCCAACTCAAGACCAAAACAAACCCTAAAAGCAACAAAAACCCTAGTGATAGAAAGGAAAACTGTTCACAGCCTTCAGGCCATTGCGGATTTGCTCGCTGATGTGCAGGATGATGACAACGGGCCTCTCATTGAATACTGAACATGGGAAATGGGAGGAGAGCAGCCGGCATGCAGGCACATACGGTTCTGCAGAATGGAGCTGAATGAAGAATGTGTACTTGGAAGGACTGT
>NW_007727878.1:334106-336115 GCF_000696425.1 Galeopterus variegatus | reverse complement strand
TAGCTGAAAATCTGGTGAGTCTAAGATCTGGATCGTTTGGCGAAAAGTGCATTGAAGACTGAACCATAGAAACAGGTCAGAGTGAAAGCCAGTTTTTACAACCAGAGTCAAAAATCAGTGTGGAATAATTCATAGGTCCATCTTAATTTTATACTTTAAACATTGTGGTATCATCTCCAGAGTTTTGGCCTGTGCTTTCAAAATATCCCTGTGCCCAGTGCTTCCTAAGTGGGACACATTCAGCTCCTTGCTGGGGAACCATGGGACCCACTGAGGACCATGTCATCTTGTGCTGCCTCTGTGAAATGAGGCCCCTCTTCCTTGTTTCCTGACCTCACCTAAGAGTTTAAAATTATTTTTTAATAAGGTGGGGTGTCACCATCTTTGAAAAGATTTAAAATAGAATTTTTAAATTTTTTGTTTTTATGTACTCATATAAGAAAATTGGAAGTAGGGATCAGTCTGCCTCATTTATAACGGTTTATTTTGTCCATTAGTAGTAACAGGGATTAGAGCCTGTTGGCACCAGGGTACTTGAGCAGACACACAGGCCTGTGCGTTGGTGCTCTTGGGCTCACGTATCTTCATAAAAGGGACAGTATGGTGGGAAGGTCAACAGAAAAGTCTATTTTCAGTTTTGTGTTCCCAAATTCTTGTGGTCTTTCCACTTAAGAGCTTGAAAATATAAAGGGATTCAATTCAAATTGTTTAGCAGAAGTAACAAAAGGGTATCATAAGGGTCGTTTTATTCGTATGTTTATTTAATGTCTTCCACATACCTCATAACCCTTGCAGAGCAATCTCTGCTTTTTAAGCCTGCTTGTGAAGTCAACTTATGGTGCATCATGTTTTGTGCTAGAACATGGAGGAGGAATTAGCCACATGCAGGATAGAGGGAAGGGAAGACTCTGCAAATAATTTGGCATAGACTTTGCAGATAATTTGGGGGTCGGGGGTGGGGGTTTTCTTATGGTAGAGTTTGAGAATATATGCTTTACAGATACTCTTTTACTTANTGTTGGCACCAGGGTACTTGAGCAGACACACAGGCCTGTGCGTTGGTGCTCTTGGGCTCACATATCTTCATAAAAGGGACGGTATGGTGAGAAGGTCAACAGAAAAGTCTATTTTCAGTTTTGTGTTCCCAAATTCTTGTGGTCTTTCCACTTAACAGCTTGAAAATATAAAGGGATTCAATTCAAATTGTTTGGCAGAAGCAACAAAAGGTATCATAAGGGTCGTTTTATTCGTATGTTTATTTAATGTCTTCCACATACCTCATAACCCTTGCAGAGCAATCTCTGCTTTTTAAGGCTGCTTGTGAAGTCAACTTATGGTGCATCATGTTTTGTGCTAGAACGTGGAGGAGGAATTAGCCACATGCAGGATGCTTCTAAACAGAGGGAAGGGAAGACTCTGCAAATAACTTGGCATAGACTTTGCAAATAATTTGGGGGTGGGAGGTGGGGGTTTTCTTATGGTAGAGTTTGAGAATATATGCTTTACAGATACTCTTTTACTTAATCTATAAAGTCCTCCAAGGCGCATCATTATCTCATTTTACAGATTAGGGTGGTGAGTAGTGTGAAGACATGCCAGTGCATTGTCTTAAAATAATATTGAATTACGTAAGAAATGTTCCTCAGGGACATAAAATGAGCAAATTTCGACTTTTCAGTGAGCTGACATTTTTAGCTGGTTTTCTTCAGATATTTTTCTATATGTATATAAATTAGTTTTGCTTTATTACAATAGATTCATTGAGTTTTTAAAAACTGATTCAGCTAATCATTCAGAAAATCTATGAGGATTAACTACTAACATATTTGTAGTTTGCTCTGATTTGGGAATTACAATATGGTTTAAATTCCAATATGAAAAAAAATTACTAAGTAGATATATATTTGTACAACTGTTTTTGTTTTAGCCTATGTTTTCAAAACAGTATGTATGTACATAGATCGTATTGAACATTGTGAATGGGCTAAATAGTTTAAATTAAGAAAATT
>NW_007727878.1:250792-333497 GCF_000696425.1 Galeopterus variegatus | reverse complement strand
AGCCAGTGAGCGGGAACCGGTCTGTATGTGGGATCCGAACCCTCGGGCGGGAGCGCCGCTGCGCTTCCCAAGCGGCGCACTATCCAGTGCGCCACCGGGCCGGCCCCAGAAAAATTATCTTCTGATAAAAAGAGGTGATAAGGTTTTTCCCCCTATGCTATTTCACGTTGAAGGTATTTCAGCAGACTGGTCAGAGTTCTGCCAAACTGTTTTGAATGACCTGATTTTTCTCCCCATGACACATCTGAATTTTCTTAAGCTTTTTGGAACTTTTTTTCTGTTGTAAATGTTATAGAAACTCTTTGGTTTGACCACTGAATGAAATGTTATGACAGTTGTAGGGGGGGGAATCCTGTATGCATTCATCAGTGTAAGATATTTGTTGCTTTTTCATCCGACCCCATCCAGCTTTCATCCTGACGCACACCACTCTGCAGGCATCGGCTGCTTGTTTAATCGTTTAGTACAGAACGTGGTTTGATGTCTTCCTTGTGCTTTCAGTACTGGCAAATTAATCAAAAGAGGTTACTGCTCTGCTGGGCATTAGCATGGGTTTAGATGTTTCTGCTTCAGGGCCTGTTCATCAGCTAAAATGCTTTTAAGCCCCAAATGGAGAATAAACAGTATTGCTGTGGCCGCTTTGAGTTGAGCCATTACTTGTGACCCACTCACATTTGGGAAGGGGTCTGTTTGTATTAGCAGTCATTCTGGTTTGGGTTATAGCATTTTCAAAATGTTTTTTCTCCTTTTGATTTTAATGATTTTGGTATTTGTGAAGAGCCTCCCCTACCGCATACACATGGCATGGGCATTTCACTGACAGTATATGGATATTCAAATAAGGAAAATTTTTATAAAGCTTGAAAGTTAAAAGATGTGCAGTAACCAATGCTGTCAGTAGAGGACAATTGAGTTATAGCACCAACTGAGATATCAGTTATCAGGATTTTTTTATAAACATGAACTGTGGCTCTTTGGTTTGGTTTTCTATCTTCTTTTAGATACAGGTTGACACTTTTCATTACTGTTGGCCCATGTATGCCAAGTGTTGGCGAGGCACTGCTAAAAAAAAACAGCCTTTCCCTTGCAGGAAGTAGCTCCTCGAAGACAGCACGTAAATGGTGTCTCAGAGTTGGGGGCAGTATTCTGATGGTGTGTCCCAAGGAGCTGCAGGAATTTACAGGAGGACAGCTAGGTTAGGCTGATGGGGTGGAGGGAGGGCCTAAGATGGGGAGCGCATCAGGGGACTCCCCCGACGAGGAGGTGACGTTGGAAGTAGTCTTCAAAATTGAGGGGACACCAGAAGCTAGGGAGTTGGAGAGTGAAGAAGCGGAGCAGCAGGAATGGAGCAGGCGAGGGATGTGGATGTGCAGTAACCAATGCTGTCAGTAGAGGACAATTGAGTTATAGCACCAACTGAGATATCAATTATCAGGATATTTTTTATAAACATGAACTTGTGGCTCTTCGGTTTGTTTTTCTATCTTCTTTTAGATACAGGTTGACACTTTTCATTACTGTTGGCCCATGTATGTCAAGTGTTGGCGAGGCACTGCTAAAAAAAACAGCCTTTCTCTTGCAGGAAGTAGCTCCTCGAAGACAGCACGTAAATGGTGTCTCAGAGTTGGGGGCAGTATTCTGATGGTGTGTCCCAAGGAACTGCAGGAATTTACAGGAGGACAGCTAGGTTAGGCTGATGGGGTGGAGGGAGGGCCTAAGATGGGGAGCGCATCAGGTGACGTTGGAAGTGGTCTTCAAAATTGAGGGGACACCAGAAGCTAGGGAGTTGGAGAGTGAAGAAGCGGAGCAGCAGGAATGGAGCAGGCGAGGGATGTGATGACAGTGGTTCTGGACGCAGGCCTTGTCAGAGAGGGGGGCGCAGGCAGACAGGAAGGAGCCCATGAGGCAGGATGAGGTCGGGACGCCCCTTGAGTGGGGTCTGCTAGGCTTGTTTCTGGAGGGCCCACTGAAGAGTGTAAGATCAAGTGCAGCAGGCGGCCTTGCCTTATGAGCAGGTCAGGGCTGCGGTGCAGGCGAGGAGCCGGGGCGCAGCAGACGCATTGCGTTCATGCAGACTTTTCTTTAAACACAGAAAGGAAATGCAAATGGGATGTTCTGATCATTATGGAATAGAAGGAATGACTTAAGATAACTGTTATATTGCCTCCTTAGTTTCTGAACGTTGACATCCAAGCTTAGTTTAAAAATAATTGTTTATATGTATATGAGCTCCCACTGGTATATTAGACAACCAAGTTCATCTTTAGGAATAATCTGACTTCATCAATATTTGTTTACTTATTCGTTTCCCTATGAAGCCACAGTAAGGACACCTCGGTAAAGTCCTCTCGGAAGGGTCAACAGTCCACATGAGTGTGGAAGACTGACCGGTGTCCAGACAGTGGTGTATGACACAGACAAAGCAGACGCCATCTCTCAAAGAGCTGTTTTCTGGAGCAGTCACTAGCATCTTCATGAAACCCTGTGAGGTTACCTTCTGCAGGCTGAGCATCCCTAATCTGAAAATCTGAACTCCAAAGTGCTCCAAATTCCAAAACTTTTTGAGCACCACCATGATGCTCAAAGAAAATATCACTGGAACATTTCAGATTTTGGATTTTCAGATTAGGGATGCTCAACCAGTATGTATTCTGCAAATATTCTAGAATCTGAAGAAATCCAAAATCTGAAGCACTTTGGGTCCCAGGCATTTCAGATCAGGGATATTTAACCTGTAGATAAATAACACGTGACTGTGTGTAGATGTATCAAAGCCAAACTTGGAGGTCCTCGAGGTGAGCAGTTCTCTCTAGAAGGTGTCTCCTTTGCTGCTGTCGCCTGTCTGCAGTTTTGCTCCGTTGGTGCTGAGCCCAAACCCCACATGTAAGTAGCCTACGAATAAATAACTCTCCTGCCTGAGACTCCTCCCAACGCCCCCTCCAGAGACCAGGTGGTTTCAACTTCACGTCAGGAACACTGTGGATATTTTCCAGTTCAGTAGGACCCTTCTTACCATCAAGAGATAGGATTTTAGAAATTAATGCATTCAAATCATAGACAGGAGGTGTTGGGAGCCCGCGTTCCTACTGCTGGTCACCTCCTGTGTGCAGTGTTGGCATCAAGTTTATACAGCACAGAGGCATCAAAAAAGTTGTGAAAAAAAAATCCTTTTCTCTCTGTGTATATAAAATTTCTATATTGAAAGAGTTGCCCAGGGGGAAAAAAAAATAGAAATCCTTTTGGTATTAGGTTGATAGTTCAACAACGTATTCCTAGTGACAATATATCCATTTTAAAGCCTGAGAATTTGTTGTTCTGTCTAAGGTCTAAATTTGAAGTAATTTTTTTTATAACTGTATTATAGTATATTGGAAAACTAATAGAGAGCTAAGGAGCATTAACTACCAAGGTGCCCATGGGCACACAGCTGGTACCTCTGTCTTCAGGGTACAAAGGCCCCTTTTTCCTTGTAAAATTTAGCTTACTGTGCAAACGTGATTTTTATGGTGGGTTTCCTGATTCTCCTATAGCCTTCTCTGTGGTTATTTGAAAGTAACTAAGTTAACCTCCCACACTCTTGACTTAGTTTGTATTCAACCTCATCAACAGATGTTTTGTGAGCTTGAGACTGCGGTAAATAAGAAGCTGTGCTGGTCATGGGGGAGATAGGAGCACAGTGCAAGGAAACGCCAGTGTCGTGGTTATCAGGACTTCTCCAAATGCCTTGTGTCTAATGCCCGACATGTCTCATGTGAGACTATTAAGTACCCTGCAGTGTAGTGCAGCTCAAATGGCTATGATTTAGGGCAAAGGTGGTCATGAAAAGCTTTAAGCAGATGTATGGAGTTGAGTGAGGCCTTGAAGTAAATTTATATAGCTTTTGTTTTTAATAACTTATTTGCTTTTTCTTTACAAAACTAATACATGTTAGTGATATAAAGCACAAAGAACAAAATGAAGGAATAATACACTTAAATCCATTCTAGTCAGAGATACCACTTTCCAAATTATCTTCTGAAGTCTTCTCTCTGCATGCATATGTGTGTATTTAGTATACGTCTAAAGTTGGATGCTGCCATACATGGAGTTTTGTCTTTTTTTTTTTTTTCCGTGTCCGGCAACGGATCGCATCCCTCAGTGTCGCACCCGTACCGGACTGGGACCGGCAACGGGATTGCAACCCTCGGCGCTGTGCCCGCACCTCGCTCAGCCAGTGAGCGGGAACTGGTCTGTATGTGGGATCCGAACCCTCGGCGGGAGCGCCACCGCGCTCCCAAGCGGAGCACTGTAGCAGTGCGCCACCGGGCCGGCCCCTGTGACTTTCTTTTAATGCCCACCTTCATCTTTCCTCACCACCTTCCAGTGTGTCTTTGGCTGAGCTGCGTGTTGCAGGACTCTTTACTTTCGACCTGGATGGAGAGATTTATAAACAGGTCGTATCTCCCCCACTGAAGTGTGCGGTACTGGGGGCATGCCCAGGTCTGGTGACTGTGGGGTCTTTGGACCTCCCATGGTACCTTCACCAAGTGGGGCCTTGAGCCCGTTTGTCGTGAGAAGGGACTGACGAGGCAAGGTGGGTCGTGGACTTGGGACACTGCTGATGGGAGGAAGGCTAGCCTGACAACCCACAGCACATCCGAGAACACTGTGTGAGCAAAACAGGCAGGTAATACACAGTTCCGATCATTCAAGAAGACGGATGGTATTACTCAGTTCAGACTCCAGACGCACGCCGTCCCGCTTCAGCTCCCAGCTTCACCGGGGGATGAAGCTACTAAAAGAACGATGTGCTGATGAGGCCAAAGTTCTTTCTCCATCTTAATTTGCTCTCTGCTCCAAACCTACCTGTGCGCTGTTTCCCTCAAACCATACGTCGAAACTGCCCTCATTATTGCTGCAGTCCGAGTCACGTGGGTAAAATTGGCAGTAGCCGCAGTGTGCAGAGCGCTCGGTTGGAAGTGCGGACAATCGAAAAAAACGAAGACATAATCTTTACCCTGTAAGAACTCACGAACTTGTTTGTGTTTATTCGTGTTCGGTGTGTGAGAATATTATTGTGAACTTGTATGTTATACAATGCCCTGGGTTGGTATATAAACCTCATGTAAAAAGTATACATGGAAACAATGTGATATAAGACTTAAATGGAAGGGAGATCAATTCAAAGAGGACACGTCATCCTAGGCTTTCTTCTCTTCCTGGTCTCCTCCCATTTCCATCCTAAAGACCTCAGGAGGTTCTGAAGCCAGGAGCTTAGGGGGAAGGACATTCCCAGCTGGGACTAGCTGGGAGCCCGGATGGTGTCCTCGACAGAGGCTGCTTGGGAATAACGTGCATGATAGGCACTTAATTGAGGAGTCAGGTAGAAATCAGATTGTTTTTTCTACCTTTCAGAATACTTGTCCACCTTTAGCACTTATTCAGTTTCATGGCTGTGTTGTGAAGCAGATGTTGGTGGTGATGTCTGAGGATCAGAGGATAAGGTCACTTTGCTGAGTTGTTCCAGTGTTGGGAGTAGAAGCTCTGGTGCCTGTATTCTGTCCCTCACCCCAGCTGGGGCCCAGTCGCTCAGCAGAACTACATAAAAGTCTCCAAACGTGCGTTCCCACAGAAGCCAAGAGTGTAGCAGGGTGGTTGACTGTGCAGATCCTGGAGCGAAACAATTGTGTTTGTCTCGCTTGGGCCACGTGTAAGTTTTGTGACCTTGGGCGTACTGTGCTGACTTTGCTGAGCTGGGTTTTCTCACCTGTAAAATGGAGGGAGTAACAGCACCAATTTCACAGTCGTGGTGAGGATTAAGTTCTCCTTGTGTGCAAAGTCTTAGCCCAGTTGCTGATGAATAACTAACATGTGCTAAATCAGTACTTGCCACTGTTCCTGTCACCATCATGACTGTGGTCCCATATGCTTGTAAGGAACGCTGGAAACCCTCCTTGTTGGTCTCTTCACAGAGGACAAAGAGGACCAGGGGGGTGGTCCCTCTGGATAAGTAGAGGCAGGATCCCCTGTAAAGCCCACCTCATGTCTCCTCCCCACTCAGCACGTTCGTTCCCCTTGTTCCTCCACTTTCATCTGTTCATCATGGTCATCCCCGGAGTTATCCCCCCTTCTCCACAGCTCTGACAACGAGCACACTAAAAATCTCTAGGGAAGAGGATGCACTGACTCTCGGAGGATGGGCGGGGTGTCCTGAGCACCCCTCAGAACCACGAGAGCTTTCTGCACCTTGTTTCTTAGGTCACAAAGTCTGGTCTGGACACACACTAAAAATCTCTAGGGAAGAGGATGCACTGACTCTCGGAGGATGGGCGGGGTGTCCTGCGCACCCCTCAGAACCACGAGAGCTTTCCGCACCTTGTTTCTTAGGTCACAAAGTCTTGTCTGGACCTTGTACAACTCCAGGAGGATGGCTATATGATAGAAAAATCATTCCATGTGGCTCCAGTGGACACAAATGCGTGCTTTTGTCACCTCTATGTCACCAGAGCCCAAATGAAGACAGCGTGCACTGACCACCGTGCCTGGGAAACTGGGTCATTCTAATCTATGTAGGTGGTAGCTCATTTTTGTTACATTTTTTGGGTAAAATGTTATAGCACCAAAGCGATCACTTCTTTAGAGTCTGTCTCTATACTAGTTCAGTTTGATGAAATGCTGTTTATCTGTGCGTGCACATGCGTGTGTCTGTGTGTAAGAGAGAGGGTTCTCTGTCACTGTGTGAGCTCCTCCACTGCTTTAGCCTCTGTCACATTCCCTTAGTGGAGGCTCAGTTTGGTCGATGACTTGGATTTTCAGCTGAGAGGTGGGTGTAATTGTAAGATATGCTCATAGGCCTGATATTTCAAGACTTGTATGGGATGAGAAGTAAAAACCTTTTCTTAGTAGAGCTGGGAGCCCCTGCTCTGTGTGCTCCTGAGCAGCCCCCCAACCCTGTTTCTCAAGTTTCTTGGCTAGAACTTTCTTCATTCTGAACTTCTCCCTTGGTCCCAGCCTAATCCAGGAGATTGTATGGCTGCCTGACTGCAGCCTTGATCGCCTTTCTAAGCCCGGGGAGCAGTCTCTGCTGGGAAGGCAGCGTGGTCTCGCTGGCTCCTGTGCAGTAGCTGCCAGCTGAGGTGACACGGCAGGTGTCTGCAGCATCAATTCTGATTGAACCACTGTCAAAAGCAAACTTGATTTTCAGGTGATGCCTGTCACTTACAAAAGGTGGTAACCTGATAAATGTGGCTAACGGTGTATTAATTTACTCTGAAAAGTATAGCTACCAGGTGGTCTGGAAGGTTGGGATTTGGGCTTCTCCTCTGAAAGGGGTTGTAATACACTCAGCTTTAACTTTTCATTTTCTTCAATCAAAAACTGCAAGGTGATTATTTAGTGTGATAAGTGTGTTCGTGATCATGAAATGAAAACAATTATAATTAAGAGGGAGGAGAGAGAAAAGAGAGCTGTACTTAAAGTCCAAAAAACCACTACAAAAGACCCATGTGATTTGGCAAACATTTGTTACCTATTGAGCCTGGTGCAAGGGATCCAAAGATGAGTGCATGTCCCCACCACCAGGTATCTCATAGACTAATCACAGAGACGAAGTGCACAGCCAACTACGGATCAGATCAGACTTTGTCCAAGGAAGTGCTATTATGACGTTGTTAATAAATTAGAGGAGCATGCTGCAAGTTAAGCTTGGTGGTAGATTATGTTAACTACTATTATGATCAGCTGTTATAGTTTACTTCTGGGGATATGCCATGTTGGGAAAATAGAATAATCAGGTCCCCTCGCCTTAAGCATAGTTGGGGGTGGTGTGGCACGTTCTTTGTAAATAAGTTGTGTGTGGGTGGAGTTAGTGCACATGTGCGGTGCCTTGACTTGGCTGGCAACTGCCTCGGGCATCTGCCACGCGCGGCCATGCTCTCCAACCTATGGCTTCCAAGGACCTGTTTGCCGGTTACCTAGCTCATAGGCCTGTGGGGGGTGGGGGGTCTGGTGACCCATCCTGGCATGTGAGGGGTCTGGGGACCCAGCCTGGCATGTGAGGGGTCTGGGGACCCAGCCTGGCATGTGAGGGGTCTGGTGACCCAGCCTGGCGTGTGAAGGGTTTGTGACCCAGTCTGTGAATAGGCTTGAGGGGTCTCTGAGCTCCAGACCCAGCCCTAGCTCGACATGCCATGTCCTGGGGCTTGTGTCTTCTCCACATGCAGATCCTCCTGTGGCTGATGACTGTGCCCATATTGCTCCCACGCCCCCACACCATGACCTCCCACCCCATCAGCGTGATGTCTGTTTGTCCTTCTTTCTCTGTCGTTCTCTGCAACGTTAGCAGATGTATAGGAACATAGGATTTATGTTCATTTTATGTTCTGTTTCCGGAATGGTAGAATGCCACTGCCTGTTTTTTAATACAGCTTTACCTATATGGCCATGAAAAAGAAAAGCATTATCCTTTCCTCCTATCGAAATTGAGAATTAGTGGCTTATTAAACACAGGCTTTAGGTTTTAGAAGGTGTGTATGCTACTTGAAAGAAAGAGCTTTGTGTAACTTACCCCACCCAACAAATTCCATTCTCAAATTTAAAAAAAAAGAAAGGAAAGGAAAGGAAAAAGGAGAGAGACGCATTAATCTGTGAACTGCCGCTACTGTCCCTGTGGCTGTGAGGACTCTTGCTTGCTTGGATGAGGACTGGGTGAAGGTCAGAATTAGCAGCCTGCCTCACTTTTTCCAGAGTACAGGTAGTTGCAGTTTGGCATATATATTGGATTGATGACTTTTTGTTCCAGGTACAGGTGATGGGTGAAGGGCAGGTCTAATTAAAATAATTCTATTGAGCATCTCAGTCGTCATTAATTTTCAGGGGTGCATGAGCTCATGATGCCTGGTCCTGCAGGAGCCATGAGCTTACTCTGAAATGTCAAAACTCAAATACTTCTCAGCTTTCCTCATGGTTCTGTTTCCTATTCTCACCTTCCTCACAGCAGAGGTCAGGCACACTGTTCTGAAATACTAGTGAAATTTGCAGTGGGGAACAATACACGTATGTTAACTTCAAGGAGGTGGACACTCCTGAGAGAGGGTTGTGGGGGCCTTAATAAAGCATTTCAAGAAAACGGAGTATCGAATTAATGCTTTTTGTGCTGAAAACATTAAGGTATTTAAATGTGTTATTCTAATCCCTGTTTCAGCCTGGGAACAGAAGGATCTAATATCTTTTATTTAAATCCCAGTCTTTCTAGACTGCTCCATTCTTTTCAGCCTAGTACAGGAAGAGACAAACTATAACCAGTTGATTTCAGTGAACATAAAACTCTATGTAATTTGCAACATAGGACTCATTTAATTTTTGCATGAAGTGTGGATCTTAATATACTCCACACCATTTAGTGGAAATGTTAGTTTTTCAGAAGCCAGACTCCTGTCCGAGTGCCACTTTAACTGTTCTGTTTCCTGGACATGTGGTAAAATTGTCATAGACACAAGTTCAGATGCATAAAATCTGAACCCCCAAGCAGAGTATACTTATTTCAAAGTGAGCCCTTTCTCAGTTGCGGAGTAAACCGATCTTGAGCAGACAGGGTATCCTCCCTTTCTTTGCCAGCCCCTTTGCAAGTCTCAGCTGCAGAGGCAGCATTTACAGCCACAGTGCAGGATCGAGTTATAAGGGTTTTGTTCAGTTAATAAAGAATATCAAGTTGCTCGCCTTATTCACAACTGTACGATGGTTGATCTGAAACTCCTAGGTTGCAGAGAAGAGAATGCTTATAGGATGTTGAAAGCAGTCACCAGTCATGTAGTAATTAAGATCAGTAAGGACTATATATACACACACAACATACATATATATATGCCTCATCCCTAAATCAATTGTTAGTTCTTCTTCCCTTTAAAATTCTTATATTTTGAGGAAGTTTTTAGAGCTTGGAATCAGGGTTTAGATGCCATATATAGGTAATTTCAGGTGACTAGAATAGCTAGTCTCAAAATTCCTCATATTTAAGCTCTGGGTACCCATACAAAGTGGGAGGTGCAATATATTTTAAGACACTAGCAGGATTGTTTTTCAAGGTACAATAAACTAAAAGGATTTGTAGAACTGAGACTGTATTTTGTGTGGGGGGATGTGTGTAACTAACACTGAGATAATCAAACCATATATTATTATTAAATATTCAGTATCGAAAGTGAGTTAAACGAGCCCTTTAAACAACAAGGAAATTGTTAGTTTATTATTGCAGTAGCATATTTATTTTATTTTTTAAAGCTCTCTCTTCACATACTCTCTCTCTTGGGTTTTTTTTTGTGTGTGTGTGTGTGTGTGTGTGTGTGGAGCATGAAAGAGTTCAAATCCTGTTTTTGAAAATTGAGTTGTACCTAAAGAGTCTATTCTGGAATATGGAAACATTTAACCTTAGTATTTTTGAAAAATTTGTATGTGTACCCTGTTGAAAATAATCTTTGTAGATATAGGGTGCATGGGGAATTTTAAGCTTTCCACAATTTGAATATATATGTTGTTATGTTCCTAAAGTATATGTTGTTATGTTCCTAAAATTACCATAGAATTGCTCCACCAAGATAAAAAGCAAGATGCGCAGCTGCCTGTCTCTCCCTTTCCTTTGCACAGACTCATGATACTGTCATGATGGCATCTGCCAACCTGCAATGTAATATGAGGGAAATGATCTGACAGCTGATAGGGTGAAATACAGGGGATGTTCTCAAAACACATGTTTTAATGCCATCAGTACACCTGGGCTCTTAGATTAGTTGCTCAACAAATCCTGAAGTGTGGTGACCTGTATTTCACAAGCGTGGCTGGATCGCATCAGGGTTCATAGTTGTTTCATACAGATTTTTATCAGCAAGAATGCAATGTAGATTCAAATGCTTAGTCTATTATAGATTCATTATTTTATTCAATTCACAATGAAATGCTTATTCTACTAGGCCCCACGTTGAATAGTTATTAGTAGTGCAGAGGCACTTACTGAAGAATGTGAGATTGCAATAGAAGGTGATTCAAGGCTTAAATCACTGTGCAACAAGTACATGGTGAGGTGCTTAGATATAAAGACTTTGGAAGATTTGCATCACCAGCATCCCTGAAATTGTTGGTAAAGACTTGGTAAGCCAGAATCTGTTAAGCCCTCAAAGTGCTCCTGTAAGAGAATGTGCAGGGGCTAACAGCCAACTTATAGTAGTCGAAGTATTATGACCTGAAGACGTAAGGAACAACAGAAAGGACGAAGTTCACACGGTAGCCTTTCCCAGGACAGTCCTTTGTGAAGCCACAGATTTGCCAGCCACATGTCATTAAAAGCTGTTACAAAATGCCTAGAATGTTTTAAAGGATATTAGTAGAAAACCCAGTCAAGACCACCAGCATGTCGGTCAGGAAGTTTATAAACAAAGTTCGACTCTGGACCACAGGAGGAGGGGTGTTCTTATCTGCTCTCCACGAGTCGTAAATTTAGATCTCAGGAGGTGTCTGGTCGTTTCTGTCTCCCTTTCGTTCTCTCCATCTGTGAGTCATCTTTCACGGTTGCACACCGACGGCATGTTCCTAGGTCTGTTACTTACAGGGAAGTTAACATATTTTTGTATTTTTTCCCATTACTCATGGTTATGGTTAGAGATGTAATTAGTCTCAGAATAATGATTTTGGTAGTTAGTCGCCACTTATGGATTGTCCACTATACAAATCCTCGGATTAAACATTTGGGGGAGGGCGAGGAAAGAGAAGGATCAAAAAGGAAGGAAAAGTATCATCCTATCCTTGAGAAGGTTAGACAGACAAACATACTTCCACAGAATGTGTACAGCCAATTGCACTGAACAAGTAGAGTTTATAGAAACAAATGTACTAATTAAATAATTTGGAGGTCAATCCTTGAAACTTTGGTGGTGTGGGTTATTTCGCCTGTGGTCTGTCATCCTGTCTGCCCTTTTATGATGCATCTGATAGGATTGGGGAAAGAATGGGAATTCATTGGTGCAAGATTCTGTAGGAAACCCCATCTTTTATACTGTATTCCTGGTCAAGAATCGGCTGTGATTGTTGAAATTGTAAGGATTGAGATTAATCCTTCCATGGTAGGATTCCATAACACCTTAATCTTTAGAGGAAATGCTGGGATAGGCTAGAATCTTTTGCTGCTGGTGCAACCAAAGCTGGAAACGCTCATCCCTGAAAGCCTGTATGCGTGGCTCATTTAACAATTAGGTATGTGACATCCACTCTTAAATCCTTCGTCTCATAGATTATTCTTTTCTCTGCAAGCACACTTCTGCTTTTTAAAATACATTCCACTCTAGCCAATCCTTGTAAGGCTGCCTCTTGGTCAGACTCTGTATTCTTTGAAATAACAACTGAGCTGCTTTCACCTTTCTAAAGTTGCTGCATCTTTCTGAGGCACAATGTCTTCTGGCTACTTCATGTATAATATAGCTGCTCTCCGTGGGGAAGTTCATGTAGTGAGAGAGCCCTCAAGTTACTTTATTTGTATAATATAGCTGCTCTCCGTGGGGAAGTTCATGTAGTGAGAGAGCCCTCAAGTTACTTTAGAACTACTAACCAATTGGGCCGGCCTGGTGGCGCACTGCTACAGTGCGCCGCTTGGGAGCATGGCGGCGCTCCCGCCGAGGGTTCGGATCCCACATACAGGCCGGCTCCCGCTCACTGGCTGAGCGAGGTGCGGGCGCAACACCGAGGGTTGCGATCCCGTTGCCGGTCCCGGTCCGGTCCGGGCGCGACACTGAGGGTTGCGGTCCGTTGCCGGTCACGAAAAAAAAGACAAAAAGGAAAAAACAAAAAAACAAAAAAAACTACTAACCAATTGAGTTGAAATTTCACTTCTTCATGCCTCCAAATGAGCCAGCCCAGGGGCACCTGTTGGGTTCGCCTGGGTCTACCTCATTCCTCCTGCTACCCGCATCCTCCGAAGTCCCATATCTGCTGCTGCACTCTAGGGACCATCCCAAGCTTCCAAAATAATCTGCTTCTGGAACTTGGGGTATACTTAGATGCATCCAAAACTGGGATGTGAGATTAAATTTTGAAAGAGCCATACATCTTGGATTAGAGCAAAGATGTAGGGTGTTCCAGAATGGGATGACTGTCCAGAAGGCCCAGCGACTGGCTGATTTCCTACCTGAATGTACTAAGTGCATCTAGAGAAAGAACACAGCGGTCAGAAGGTGGATTAGAGCAAAGATGTAGGGTGTTCCAGAATGGGATGACTGTCCAGAAGGCCCAGCGACCGGCTGATTTCCTACCTGAATGTACTAAGTGCATCTAGAGAAAGAACACAGCGGTCAGAAGAGGGCTCATCAGCCATGGGAGCATTTAATAAACAGAGATATGGGCTAGTTTAGTCAATTTTACTCAATAGTGCATGTTTGTATATCTGTTTAAGATATGAGATTTTTAAAGGTACTGCAATTTTTGAAACATTCAAGATAACTGCTATAAAAAAGAAGTAATATTGTTTCAATGGTTTTTATATCAAAGAAAATTCCTTTCATAGGATATTATTTTTAACTTTTCACTTTCCCAAGTGAAATCTTCCGATATGTTGACAGCTCTTTGTTTTGTAGTTAATTACTATGTGTTTTAGGCTTGGTATGGATAAATTGGTTTCTTTGTCATTAAAAAAAATTATGAAGTCTTGTACGTCTTATTTTGGTTAGTATTTCCTCCTACCACCTTATGTGAGACACTCAGACTTTGAGAATATTTTAAATGAAATGCCAACCAGAATTTATACTTACTAGGTTTGGGTTTAGAAGCAAAGAAGAACCTACATGTGCAAAGCTTGAAAAGAAGGGGATGAGATTCAATGTTTGTACTAATTTGTTGTTAAATTTAACTATGAAAATTCTGTATATATCTTGTGCTATGGAAATTTAAGCTCAGCTAGAAAACATTTGAACTAGAAAGAAATCATGATATTGCCTAGGCCGTTGCTAGCTACTTCAGTGTGGTCCACAGACCAGCAGCATCAGCATCCCCTGGCAGCTTGTTAGAAATGCGTGTTCACAGGCCCACCCCAGAGTTTCTGAAGCAGAGTCTGTATCTTTACAAGCGCTCTAGGTGATTCTGATGTTCACTTAAAATTTGAAACTCATTGATCTAGGCCAGGGGTCTTCACATGTCCTTTTAGTCATGATGACTATCTGTAGGGAATAAAGACATTTGGAAGTCCAATTAGCAAAAGTATTTAGTGAATCTGGTTAACTCGTAAGTGTTTTGAGTCTGTTTGACATTTTCTTGGGTGTTCCTAGGTGGAGTTCCTCATAACCCCTCTGGCTTAGCTGAGCTCAGTGTACAAATTCATAATCTAGGTCCAACCCTCAGAGATCTAGAAGATAAGTAAGTTTAATTAGATAAAATTGCAAGATCAGAATTTAGAAACTCACTCTGAGTCCAGGTATTTTGTAGATCAGATGAATTACTTCATGATCATTAATTCTGTTAAAGCAGTTACCCAAGTTTTTTTTTAAGTGTTATATTTGACATATCTTTAGAAAGCTAGTTTTAAAATTTCATAAACACATATCCCATACAATGAGATACTCCAGGATACTGAATTTTTAAATAAAGTCTCAAAAGGAAAACTTATTTCTTATTTTATAATCTATCTCATTGGCCAAAAAAAAAGTTGCTAAAATATTTCTCCAGTTGATTGAATTCTTTGAGTTTATATTTTCATTCATAATACACCAAAATAGGTTATAAAAGTGCCCCAAGCTCCTAGTGTGGCTTAGATGTAGCCTGGAGTTCGTATTTTATGGGTTGAATGTATTGTATGCTGGGAATACTTATTAAGTGTGGCATGTGACTCCAGGTCACAAATTAAGATTAAGAAGGAGCTGGTTTGTGCTTCGAGGTGACTTGGCATACTAAAACACTGCATGTGGCTGAAGCGTAATGGTGCCCATTCAGTTCTGTGGAAATTAGCTGTTCGACATCTGTTTTGAACCCCTAGTGTGTGCTAGAATTGTGTTTTCTCAAGGCATTACAGCTGAGGGCATAATAAATCCTTGATGAGAATTTCATGCTCCTAAACGACTGGGATACAACTTGCTTTGTATACCCCGGTCAGGTTTTCCCTTCTTTTTGCTCTTTAGGAAAAGGCAGCTGTGGATGTTCATAGATTGTACTTGAAGCCGTTGGAATCATGACTTGACCGACTGACTTGAGATCCAAATCCCCAAGTAGGAAACCTACTGAGTCTGTTTGACTTGCTCCTCATCACCCATGGGTCGGCTTATTGCTAAACGCTCTGATAGAAAACCAACAACTTTACCTCAAAGAAAACCTTGGGTCTGTTTAGCTCCTTCCCTATTCCATGCCCCACAGTGTGAAGTGGCCAAGCTTTCTGCCCCATGGGTCTTCTTTGTCTCCCGACCACCTTAGGTTTGCTGATAAAGAGGCCAGCTCGCTCAGTTACTTCTTTGGGGGACACATCTGAAGGGGTTGCAACCTCAGTCCTGCCTGGTGCTGTTTAAGTCTCTGTTCCACGATCTCTTGTGATATCTTCCTGGATGCAGAACAAGAGTTGAAGATTAAGTGATGGCCTCATTAGGTGAAGTTCCCTCTCAGTGGGAGAATAATTATTCTTAGAGAGTGATGAAAGGAGTCATGGAGAGAAGTAGTAAGTGCAGAGGTGACCAGACTCTTGGGATTCACACTATCCTTTGTGTCTCAGTAATTCCTTTGCAAAGTGCCAAGGCACAAAGAAAAACTGAACAGTTTCTAATATTAAGTAGGTAAGGTCAAGTAATTTAAGGAGTATTTATGACCTAAAAACTTAGCAGGCATTTGAAACAATAATGCGCATACACTGAAAGAAAGAATCCTTACTTCTTCCATCCTTAAATAACCACAACCGTTTCCCAGTGGCATGTTGTGGAGTGCCTGGTGAGCCCTGCCCAGCTTCTCAGACCTGAGAGTGAGAGTGGATGCTGCCGTCTGCAGTTTCTGTTCCTCCTAGATTTTCACAAGGTATTTAACTCAGCTGCACAAAGATGCATAAGGAAAAGGAATGTGGCCTGATCTAATGTTGGACTGTGAGCTACTTCCAGCTGGTGTTTTGCACTCACCTGAGAGATGTTGCTGTATTTCCCTTGAAAATTAAAAATTTCCTGCTGCAGCATCTCAGGGCGCCTGCACACACAGTTTAGGAACCATAAGTCAGATGGCATGCATTCTCAGAAATGTTCCTCTCCCCCTCACCCCCAAAATTCAGGTTTTGCAGATAACCCTGTGCTAGGTGGAGTAAGGGATAACATGTGTTTCACACTTGCTGGTTAACATGGTGGTTCCACACTAATACGTTGCAACCATCTCATGAGGTGGGTCCTTCTCATTTTCCCCACCACTATGAAATGCAGGTAGTCATAGAATTCCTTTCCCTGCCTCGATGATTAGTACGGGGTGCAGGAAAAGGTCGTGCTCAGTTATTTAACTCTGACTCCCAGGTTTTCTTCTCTGTTCTATATTTGATCTCTGATTCCATTGAGTTCAAAAATGAAATGGGAAATCACCCTTGTGTAGCAAATTAGAATTGTGGGCTGTCTCTGCCAGAAAGATCAGCCCTGGCTCCAGGGAGCAGTTGCACAAACACGGAGGGGATAGGGACGCCTCAGTGTCCCTGTATGTTGAAATTGCTTATGTTACGCTGAGTAGAGGCCCAGTCATAATCGATAGTGAAGTTCCAGCACCTTCATTTTAGGCTACATTTAAATAGGTATAGCATCGGCCACCAGGGTGTGGGTGATTCTGTTCTGCCTCAGCTGCCTAGAAGGTCATGCTTTGGAGGCTATTTTTGAGTTCCCAAAGCATGCCTATTAAATAACCATTGAAGGACCTGAGAATGTTCAGCCAGCAGAGACTGAGCTTTAGGAGGAAGGATGTGATATGCGTCTATATTTCAGCCTTCCAAATATTTGAAAGAGGAATTATACTTGTTCTGGTCTAGCTCAAAGGACAGAATTAGTACTTTTAGGTATACTCAATAACAATAAAAAAGTAATAATAATTTTCAGTGGTTGCATCTTCTCCAGGAGGTGTTGAATTCCCACCGTTGTAAACCATTGTGGGAATGGTAAAAGGAATATTGGATTGCACAGTGTGGCTCTGAAAGCCCTTTTAACCCTGAGGTTCTTTTTTCTAACTTTCTAGTTTGTGTATCTTTGTCACTGAGCAAAGGCTGTGCTCTGTGTTCAGAGGCTGTGCTCTACGCTCAGCCTGCTGTCGCACCAGATACATTTCTCTATGCAGAATTGGTAAAATGAAATGTAAAGTAACATGTAAGTTTTCTGTTGGGAACAGGTGTCATTGTGGGTGGAGGCCCTACGAGAGATCATAGTTCTTACTGGGAAGGTCTTTGAGCATCTGTTTGATTTCCAAGCACAGTCCATGTGTAAGTGCGGCCAGTGTGCCTCTGGGAAACTCAGGAAAGTCTTTTAGTTTGTGTTTATGCTGTGTGTGGGGGGGGGATAAGTGATTCAAGAGTTAACCTGTAAATTTCCCGAATTAATATCAGCCTATCAATTCAAAATTTCAAATAAATCAGTCCTGAGATACTAGTGTTGTTTCATGTGTGTATTGTCTGGTCTTATAGTCTGGATAAGCACTTCACTATAATTAATATTGCTGTGATTTAGACCCCATAGGTTTATATTGGGTCATCTCCCCAGGTGACTTGAGGGTCTGCGCTCGTCAGTTACTCACGGAAGCAAGCCCTCTTCGGCTTGTGGGCTGCGCTTCCGCACAGATCTGCTACGCCAGACCCCCTCTCCTGCGCCTCCCGCTCCCAGATCCGCTGCCTTGGCCACCCTTCAAACACTGCTTCATCTCTGGGGTGGGGATGGGGAAGTTGTCATTCTTCCCTCTTACTCTGGCCCTCTCTCTGTCCTTTCTCATACCTTGCCAATTATCTTTCCCTTCTGTAAAAGCAGATTTTACAGAAAATTCCCTTGTCAGCCCTAGGTTGTACGTGATGTGTACTGCAAAGCAAAAACAGGGTCTGTGTTAGTTTCCTGATTTATCAGGAAGACATTTCCGAAGACCCTGTAACTAGCTCACCTGCTGTTGTCATTCAGCAGGGCAGAGGTGCTGCTGAAGAGTGTGCATACGGGGCCTGCGGAGCAGGGTGATTACAGATAGGCTGTGTTTTAAGTTAGTCTTGAGTTGTGTATTTCATCTGCAAAGTTGGCAAATACTTGAAAGCCACAAGCTACTGTTTTTTTTTTTTTTTCTTTTTCCTTTTCCTTTTTTTACTGACCGGTAATGGGATCGCAACCCTCGGTGTCGCGCCCATACCGGGGACTGGCAACGGGATCACAACCCTCGGTGCTGCACCCGCACCGCGCTCAGCCAGTGAGCGGGAACCGGTCTCCACATGGGATCCGAACCCTCAGCGGGAGCGCCGCCACGCTCCCAAGCGGCGCACTCTCCAGTGTGCCACCGGACCGGCCCGCTACTGTTTTTTGAAATCATCTTTGCACGTGAGCATAAAACGTATTGTAATGAATTTGGAGATTGTCCAGTAACTGCCCTTTTAATGCAGCTGAATACGGATCACAGCTGTTTTTTCTGGGCAGACACGTGCAGCCCTCATCTGTCTCTCCCTCCTCTCACAGGGTGTCTCCTCTGCAGAAGTCTGAGGTGGTGGACGTGGTGAAGAAGCGAGTGAAGGCCATCACCCTCGCCATCGGGGATGGCGCCAATGATGTCGGCATGATCCAGACAGCCCATGTGGGTGTGGGCATCAGCGGGAACGAGGGCATGCAGGCCACCAATAACTCAGATTATGCCATTGCACAGGTCAGTCCTATTGATAGAGATGGCAGCTGGGCGTGAGAGCCTGGAGCTTGACTGTCAGTCCAGCCTGAGAACTCTGCTGCCCCTTTTGAGGTCACCATCAGGAAGAAGCTGCTGGCCGTTTGGATTTCACAGTAGATTTGATCTTGTGCAGTTCAGAGGCCCTTCCCTGCCAGTTGGGTTTCTCTGGGCCAGCTGTGGGGCTGGTTGAGCTGCTCCGTCATCAGACAAGGTGCCCCTCCTGACAGATAGGTCCCTGGTCCTGCTATTAACAATCTCTTACCCTCACCTCCTGCACCTGCTGTGTAAGCATTTCCTTATGTGTCCCCTGCTGAAGGACATCTGTGCTTATAATACCCATTCTCTACAATCCTGTCCTAGCACCTCCCCTCTTTCAGAAGATGCTGGGACACTCTCTGGTCATGCATTTAAGGTCAGGGAAAAGCAGTCATTTGCAGCTGCTGCCCTCTCTGTAGTTATGACATGACGACCCCTGCTGTGAGATGAATTGCTGACAGCAGGAGCTGCTTCAGGCAACAATGACCCCATGATCAGTAGCAAACAGCCTCTGGCAGTTAGGCCAAGTTCAGTCCACTCCTCCCTGAATGGAGCGCTGCATACCCAGGCTCCTGGTATGCTTTGTGGTTCCTGCACAGGCAGCCTGAGGATGAAAGAAATGTCTCCTCCTTAGTGACAGCCCAAGGTGAAGGAAGACAGCCTGCCTCCTCACCCCTAGGGTGCATAGCGAATCAGTTGTCTGCTGGGTCATCCAGAAACCCTAGACACCCCGGGGAACATGGATCGGTTCCTCCTGTCTCCAGATCGTGATACCTTGTGATTAGATGCCTGCTTGCTCGCTGGTTAGTGAGAGCTCCCTTGTGTTTCTACCGGTGTTTTTTAGGCTTTCGAAGAGTGTGTTAATAGTAATCACATGAACACAGAAATAATGGCTTTGTTCTCTTTCAAGCTGGAATCAGGGGCTGTGTTTAAAATGTGACCAAGCTTCCCACAGCCCCAGGCTGTGGGCTGGTCTGTGCAACTCTGGGGTGCCACCTCCCCCAAGGAGGACTCTGCCTTAGGTCACCTCTCAGGTTCCCTCTCAGGTTGCAGTTCTGCAAACACAGGGAGGAATTACAGAGTCCTTGTGGCTCTAACAAGTGCCTGAAACCAGTCTTGTTCCCAGGTGGGTGCCAAGTAAGTCCGCAGGATAATTCCTGAAGTAGGTAGGAGAAGGGATTCTGATTTTACAGTTAGGAAAACTGAGGTTCTTTCGCATCTGGTGACCTGCCTCAGGTCCGAGCAAGTGTCTGGGAGCAGAGAAGGGCAGACCTGTGTGTGCACTTGAGGGCTGGCCCAGCACACCTGCTGGTTTATTTTCCTGAGTCAACTGCTCCTAGGCCTGTGGGACTCACGCTTCCTGTAGTCTGTCAGCAACTGTAGATGTTATACACCCCAGCATTATTAAATACTTGAGTTATAACATCATATGGCTGGGAGGGATCTTAAGAGGTTTCCTAGGAGTTCCAGGCAAATATTTGTCTGTCTTTTTCTTTAAAATGTCTAGGGAAAGGAGATTCCATGACCTGCTTTATTGAAACTGCATACTAATAAGATGTGGAATCCGGAACAATGGCTCTCTTCAAATGAAAAGTGTCAAGAGAAGGGTGGAGCAGGGAGCAGGGCTTTATAGTTCCATTTGGAGGTTTTCTTGCCCCTCCAGCGTAATAGTCACCTCTGCCAAAGGAACCGATGAATCCACAGGTGTCTGTGGGCCCTCATTTCTCCTGTCCATCGTCCTGTCCGTGACGGGCGGGACGCTGTGATTTCAGGGCCACGTTTGTGCCAGCCTTTCCTCCTGTCCGCCCAACAACAAGCAGTCTCTACCTGAATCTCACAATTTGGTTTGCGTCTGTTGATATGTCTGTGGTTGAAGGTGGCACCCTGTGCATTATCTGTTCATTTTAATGTGGATGAATATGTTTTTGATTGGGTTTTTGAGAAAGAACGCTGTAGGGTTAGATACAGAAGAAAAAAGGTGTTTAGCTCAAAGTCTTATCCTAAGGAATCTTATGAAGTAGGCAAAGCTCCAGGTCCATTTCTTTGCCCCTGCCCTGTCCTCTTACGCACGGGGCGCAGCCGGGACTGACATGTCCCTGTGCGGCTGCTGCTGTGCATGTCGTGCTGCACCTGGAGCCCTCAGCTGCTGTTTCCCCTCGGGAGAATCATTCCTGCCCCCTACCTGCTTAATGTTTTTAGCATGACCTCATGAAGACAGCGTTTTGATTTAGGATGCATATATTCTTTTTTCTGAAAACAAATCATTGTAGCACTCGAGCCGAGGGTCCGGGATGACTCAAGCAGATGTTCTCTGTGCCCACTGAAGTCTCACATCAGGGGCCAGGTCAGATACAGGCTTCCTTTTTATATGTTTATCCAGTTATTTTATGATTCCCCATTCCCCTTTGAAATCCTTAATGAGCCTTTATGGGGAGTTTTATTTTTCCATGTGCACCTACCTCTGCCATTGTGAAGTTGTCATTTAGGTTTTGGAGTGCACGGATGAGCGGCCGTGCCGTGCCCTGTTCTTTCTGGAAGAACTCATTGAAATGTGACTTCATATAGGATGTCATCCCCTTTGTTACTGCTGATGGGGATTATTATGTAGATTACTCATGAAAAGAAATGGTTTTTTAAAAAATTTGTATTTACAGTCAGGGTCTTTTTAAAAATATAGATAGTTTAATTTCAGAAGTTATCTGAAATTAATAGGAAGTTTACAATAGCAAAAGAATATCTGATGTTCTGGGGTGTTCTAGATGCAGCCTTATTGTTTCTCCTGGTAGCATAGTAGGGTTTAAGCTTGAGTGCTGCCCGGGGCAGGAGCTGGGGCCTCTGCCAGTACAGGTTAGAGCCAGGGGGATTAAGGTTCTCCTCAAGGCAGCCAAGGGGGAACCCAACTTGGTGTGAGGTGAATCCAGTGTATAGAAACCATGCATGTAAACAGAAGGGCCCCAACAGCGCATTCATGCCAGAGCATGGCACAGTCAACAAAACCAAAAAACTCATTTCCCTCCCTCCAGCGCAAGGTTCTCACTTTTGGGGACCTTGATGAAATAGGACACAGAAGGCAGAGTGGGCATGGCGAGGCCGAGGAGTTGTGATTCAAGTGGTGCACAAAGACCCCCCTGGCTCCTCTCTCGGGTGGCAAGAGCCCGCACAGCACTCTTGGCTTGGTGTCAGCTAGCTTCCTGACTGCGTAGTTGGAGGCAAAAAAGAACAAAATGGGACTAGAGTGGAGGCAGTGTGTGTGTGTGTGTGTGTGTGTGTGTGTGTGTGTGTGTCTTTGTGTGTCTACATGTGTCTTTCTGTGCCTGTGTGTATTTTTATAATGCTTCTGTGTGTCTTTGTGTGTCTGTGTATGTGTCTGTATGTCCGTGTGTGTGTCTCTGTGTTTATATACAGTTTTTAGCCTACAGGCTGACTGGGGAAACATGTGGGCACCTTTTTTTAAACAAGACGCTATTGCACGAGTGTCCCTGTCCCTAAGTCCTTTTGCCAGCAAAATTCTGTGATTATGCAGAAGTGTCTGATTCCCACTGTACTATTCTTTTCTTCTAGTTCAGGAGGTCACCTTCTTTTCATAATGCACATCCTAAAAAAGCATTAGCTTAAGTAGAATTTCATGAGAATAACAATTAAAAGTCCAGCAGCAAGTTTGGGGGAAGTCCTAAAGATGTGGATTTAAGAGAAGAAATTAGTTGTTCTGGGGGGGGGGTGGGCTGACAGCCTCACCTAATGCCTCAGGTCACCTGCAAAATCTGGTTTCCTCTGCCTGCCTATCTGTCTTCTGTTCATAAGGACATTTTGTGACTTTTATTCCTCAGTGATAGGCTCTTCTGAACCTTGTCATTTTCCTTCCCAGTTTTCCTACTTAGAAAAGCTTCTGTTGGTTCACGGGGCCTGGAGCTACAACCGAGTGACCAAGTGCATACTGTACTGCTTCTACAAGAACGTGGTCCTGTACATTATTGAGGTAAGAAAGGGTGGCTTTACTTCTCGTGGAGGAGAGCCTTTCTCAGAGAGCATCTCTAGGTATTTAAAGTCATTTTATGAAAGGGTTTCACTAGCATGAAATTAAAGATGCTGCTGTAACATGTAAACCTGGGCCACGTGGAACCTCCTTTAAAGCTGGGCCTGCCATCCAGGTCTAGACCCTCAGGTTGAATAACCGGATCCAGGAGCCTGCAGCCTTTCTTCCCTGCCCCATCCCCTCCCTGTTCTCCCCAGCTCTTGCCCCAGCTCCAGTGTTCCTCATGGCCCCGCCTCTTCCCTTGTGTCTTTGGGTCGCCCCCTCGTCTTCAGGCATGATCAGAGCCGGAGCAGCAGAAGCTCACACCTTTCTTGGTGGGCACTGAGACATTTCTGAGCAACCCAGTCAGCTTTTTCTTTCCTAGAAGGAGAAGGGCCTGAGGTCTTGCTGTACTTCTCATGGACTCTGCAACTTTCCGGAGCATTCATTCACTTCTTCTGGGATGTTTGGGTTTCTTTGTTTTTTAGTATAACCCATTTTATTTTTGTTGTTGTTTTTAACTGACACATAACAATTGTACATATTTATGGGGTACAGTGTGATGTTTTGATGCATGTATACATTGCATAAAAATCAAATCAGGGTATTTAGCATATCCATCACCTCATACATTTATCATTTCTTTGTGGCAAAAACATTCAAAATCTTCTCTTCTAGCTATTTTGAAACATACAATACGATATTGTTAACTGTAGTCACCCTACCGTGCAATAGAACACCAGAACTCACTCTTTCTAACTGTAACTCTGACCCACCTCTCCCTGTCCACCCACGACCCTCCCCAGCTTCTGGTAACCACTAGTCTACTCTCTACTTCTATGAGATTAACTTTTTTAGATTCCAGTATGAATGAGATCATATGGTATTTGTCTTTCTATGCCAGGCTCATTTCACGTGAAATGATGTCCTCCAGGTTTATTCATGTTTCCACAAATGACAGAATTTAATTAATATTCTGTCGTGTAAATATACTTTATCCATTCTTCTGTTGATGGACATTTAGGGTGATTCCGTACCTTAGCTACTGTGAATCATGTTGCAGTTTCTGGGATATTTGGACACTATATGGGAATGGGGGTGGGCGGCGGGGAGTACACCAACAAGGTAAATTAAGTCATCACAACGAGCTCCTATCCTGTTGTCAAACAGTTTTCCAAGATGCTGATTCGGTTACAAGTAAAACACGTGTGCTTGCTGGAGAGGCAGGCCCAGGAAAAAGTGGAAAAGGCCTGTTAGGTCTGATATCAGTGAGAATACCTGCTACCTCGTTCTTCCTTTTTAAGAACAGCTCTGCTATAAAGGTGTGGCTTTTGAGGCCATCATGACGAATGGACTTCCAAATGTGTTTATAAAAGAGGAAGCAGGCAGTCACTCTGTGGAGGCATAGAAAAGTGATGTTAATTGTTTATGGTGTTTTAATATCTCATTCTATTGGGGGTAATTTTATGTCTGATTTGTCAACTCTAGGCAAAAATAATAACCAAAGCAGAAATCAACTTTTTCTGATGTAGTCTCTTAAAATACTCAGTTCAGGTCATTTAACAAGTGGCTTGCTGTAACTATGACTAACCATTTCTTTACCAAGTTGTCTAATCTTTCCTATTGAATCATTCAGGTCAAGTTTGTAAGTTCATGTTGCTTATTTGGGGACTAAACTACTAAAGAGTGATTTTGCCCAGTTGTGCAAGTTGTTCACTGCTCAAGGTACCCAGCGAAAGCGGTCATGGGGCAGAGACGTAGCCTGTGCTTCTCCACCCCTCGAGCTGCCTGGAGCTCACCTGGAAACAGCAGGCATTCTTCTACTTTGCACAAAAAGCAGCCTACTCACCTAGGACTGTACCTAGGATGCTGCTGCACCTGCAGAGAGGAAGCCTCTTCTGGATCACACAAAAGCCTCTGTGGGCTGGAGAGCAGCCCTGACTAAGGAATGTTCCAAGCAATCCAAAGAGATCTGGTTAAAGTCCTGAAAGCTGACCTGTCTTCCTAAGTTGAATCCTTTGTGTGAGATGTCCTGTCTCCCTATAGTAGATGAGTAAGTATTATTTCCCTAGGAAGAAAATATGCAGCAGGCTCTTGAGAGATTTGGAGCTGTAGTTGGCATTTTATTCAGAATAGCGAGGTTAAAATCAATAAATTTAAAAAGTACCCATGATGTTTTCTGCTTGTCTTGTACTGTAATAGGCAACCCTGTCCACTGCAGGTAAGAACTTATACATGTTGGTGTAATGGATTTCATAGTTTCTTTCTTCTTCCTGCTCTTATTTTTACAATTCCCTTTTGGCATTTAAAAACATTTGACCCCTCCTCCTGCCACATTTTTTTTCATCTATGATAGGAGTCACTCCTAAATGTCACTTAGGTCATAGATAATAGTGTAAAAGAGCGTGGAATCCCTGTTCCTATGTGCCATCCCATGTCTCCAGGAATTTTTGCGCCTGTAGTTGTTGGCTTCACAAGGTTCCGTAATAATCTGGTTTTCCTCATAATCAGCAAATTACAGATAGTCTAGACTTCTTATCGGGACATTCTGCATGGAGCCCCCAGTCCTTTCGCTTTCCAGAGCATCCCTCAGGGGCCCTTCTTAGTCATTTACACCTACTATCTTGCCCCCTCCCCCTTTTTTTAAACTTCAAGTGGGCTGAGGCTGAGAAGAGTGCAATTTTAGTCTGTCTGAAAAATTCCGTTTGGAACGAGGCCCTGAGAGTGCCGAGCAAGTGCTTCATGTTAATTTTCCAGTTGAGCTGAGCACCAGTTGTTAAATGGTCTTCTGTAAACAGCCTTTTCAAACATTCTGTGTAAAGTTTAAAAAGAAGTAAAAAGTCTTCACTACTTTGTGCCCAGTTTTCTATTTAGTATTTCTGGGAGCTATTAATTTGAAAACCAGGAAAACAAAATCCTTGACTGAGCCCAGATGGCTGGAGCATGGATTCAGACAGTGTCCACTCTTGCCAAATTACTTGCTTGGCATCAACACACACTTCAAATATAATTTTAAATATAGGAAAGTACTACTTGCATGCTATTCTAGTTTGTTTTGAACTGCAGGATCAAAGTCTGTTGATTTGCTCATGTGCAAAGAATACTTTTTTGTTCTAAAGGTAACTTTATAATTACTTAAGTGAGAATAAATTAACTACATTATTTCTCTTTAATAGTTTTCTTGTAAGTCAAGGAGAAATTCTTTGCAATAGCCAGTATGTTCTTATCTCAAATGTCCTCTGATATATGTAACTACCAGTCATTTAAAATAGAGTCTAAAAGCAATTTGGCAAATTACACACACACACACACACACACACACACACACACACACACACTTCGTGACCTTGGCTGTTACTATGAGGATCATTTTATGATTTGAATGACCAATAAAGACATAGGGAAGAGCTGTAGGCCTGTGATGTACTGCAGTCTGCTCACTTGGTATACTAACATGTAGAAGTGGATTTTTCTTTACAAGGAACACATGGACGTGTTCTCATTGCTGTGTGGAACACAAGTGAAAATTCCCTCTAGTCTCACACACACCCCCTTACATTAGCATCTGTCCTGACCTTGTCCTCTGCAGTTACAGAAATATTTAGGTATATAAACAAGTCGGTGTTTTGGGATGTTTTTAGATAAATGTCATTGTGCTTGCAGTATGTTCTACAATTTATATTTCACTTAACTGTGTATTTTGGAGACCGTTCCCCATTCCTATGTATAGGTCCATTGCGTGGCATTTCACATTGTGACTTCCTACAATCTAACCATTTCCTGCATTGATAAACATTCAAGTCAACTCCAGTTTCACCCACAAAAAGCCTTGTGGAATAACAGCATTCCCTCTACACAGCTATAAATATTCCACCAAAATTATATTGATCTAATTATACCATTTTGATCACAGTGCCCTGAGCATAACACATGCTCGATTTCTATATTTTTATCTGTACAACAGGTTTTCTATTGCTAACAGATCTTACTTAATGCTTGTTGAGTGTGCCACATGGAATGTCTTCAGGCCAAAATCACCATTGGTTTAAGTAAACAACGCTGTGCCCCGCAAAAATAAGTATAAATAATATTGAAAAATAAATTTAAGAAATAAAATAAATATAAATAAATAAATAATAGGAAGAAAATGATGGATTCCATGGTTTTGTGGTGGCCCTGTTTTAGGTAAAACTAAAGACATATACAACTTTTCCTCCATCCCTGGCCAATTGCAAAAACCACTAGTTTCACCTACTCAACCATGTCTATATGCAGCCAGGATAAGGTTTCTGAAACATACATCTGATTAATTCCAGTGGCTGGCACGGTGTCTGGAAGAGAGGTGCTCAAGAATGCTAGCAAGGAGTGAGTGAATGAAAGCTGCTGCTCTCCTGAAGCCCTTCAGAGGCTCCCCTGTCTTCTGCTAAAATCCCCATCTCTCTCTGTCACCTGCCCCTCTGTGGTTGGGTCCCAGTTGTCACCAGCCTCATCTACCACTGCATCCTCTTACTTTTTTTTTCGTGACCGGTAAGGGGATCGTAACCCTTGGCTTGGTGTCACCCACACTGCGCTCAGCCAGTGAGCGCACCGGCCAGTCCTATATAGGATCCGAACCCGCGGCCTCGGCGCTCCCAGCGCCGCTTTGTTCCCAGCGCCGCACTGTCCCAAGTGAGCCATGGGGTCGGCCCCTCTTACTTTGTTTTTAATCAGTGTGATTGAAGTGTAATTAACACACATGGCAAGATGCACCCCTCTTAAGTGTACAATTCTACGATGGTGGTGGCTGTCACACAATGACGTGGAGGTGCTGGAACTGTAGTCTAAGTGAATCACTGGAACTGTGTGCTTAGAAATGATTGTGATGGTAGACTTTATGTTATGTATATTTTACCACAATAAAATATGAAAGAACGAAGAAGCAATGAAAAGAATGTCACAAGCACTCTGTGCTTTAGTCACCTTGAGGGAGACAAAGCTGTGGAAAAACAGATTGTATGTTTTGGGGAGCTTGCTGAAGGTTTGAAAAACAAATTTAAGTGTAGTTTTGTTTTGTATCTAATTAAATATTAAGTTTTGTGGTCATGGCCAGATGGACCATATTTCTCAAAAGGTGAAATCCTGTTGTGAGCTGGAACACTGAGAGCTTCAGAGCCTCGACGGGCAGATGGGATTCCCTCAGTCAGCTGGAGGGGGTGCATTCCCTGTGCATCTGTGTTGGGGGGCAGGAATGGGAATAAAATTAGCAAAGGCAAGGAGATGGGGCTAGATGGGGTATGTGCGTGCCTAAGGAAAGTGTTCTGAATAGCTTTACAGGAGCTTTGTTGCCATTAGAAGCTGGAATAGGGAAGTTACATGGTAAAAGTGATTTCAGAACATGAAAATTCCCTTTCATTTTGGAATAGGGAAGTTACATGGTAAAAGTGATTTCAGAACATGCGTCTGTCAATATGTGGGGCAGATGGTTAAGCAGAGAACATAAATGTAATTTTGTAGCCTGGGGTGTAAATCATGACCATTATGTAACTATCTCTGCTTATAATTGTAAGCACAAAGCAAAGACAGATTTTTACAAACTCTGATTTTGACAACAGGAGGAATTTGCCTTAAATGCAAAGATTAGGGGTGAGAAGGTTAGGGAAGGATTCCTATAAATTTTTGAAGTCCTGATGTGACCTCTCTGTGGTATCTTCTAAAGAGAAGGGTCGAGTAAATTCTTTAAAGTTCCTGCTCTATTTAACAAGCTAGGAGTGAGTTGTTCAGAATTTCCTGAACGGAGTATGTATCAAAACACAGCAGCATCAGCATTTTAAGCATTTACTAGGTGTGCCTTTGTCCATGGACTTTCTGAACCTTTGGGAAAAGGTTATATGGAGTAGATAAAATTTTTAGTGATAGTAAAATTCAAACAGAAAAATATTAGGAATGTTACTCAAATTTAACCTATATTTTTAAAAATTGTGATATGGATTTCATGTAAACTTTGGTATAACATAAAGAAGATATACCAAATTACCTTAGAAATAGAGATGAGGCTTTGAAATCATAATGGTGATTAGTTGGTGATTCCTAATAGAGACAACAACTATAACATATAGATTCTGATGTGAAAAAATGGGAATTACATACTATATGAAGCAGAATTTAACTGATAGCTAGTTAAGACTGTCAATATCTGACAAGCCTAAAACAAGCAAACAAACAAACAAATCTAATCTCTACTCTGTAATACTACAGGATATGAGAAAAGACTTAGCACCATTTTGTTGTCTGTGTCTTCAGATTGAAAAAGCACAATGAATTGTGGTTCATGTATCAATTGCCATTCTCATCCAAAAAAGTCTCAGTAGATTAGTACTTTGAATTTTTTATTTTTCTGAAAACTTATACATATTCTCTTTAGCTATTTTACAGCTTTATTATTTTCTTGTGTTGGATCTCTGAGAGGTTTTATTTTTTCCTCCATTTTTGAGGTCATTATTATTTGAAAAGAATTGTATTTGAATTGCCCTGTCTTTCGTTTCCTGTATGATCGGCTTCTTAGTTGGGGAGCCTTCACTAAATATGTTAGTGCACAGAGATGCCATGGACGTGGTCAGCCTTATTCCAAATGATAACTGTTTCCCGATAGTAACCCAGGCTGCATTGTAAATGGTGACAGACGTCACTGGCTTTGGGGTAGGTTCACTTTAAATGTTAGAATCGATAGAGAATAGACATTTTAAACCGTGGTCAGAAATTCATCCGGTGACTTTTCCCCCCTCTTAGATATAATGCATTACTTAAATATACCTCAAAAAAATGTGTTTCATTTTTGACACAGAAGAAATCTCATATGGTAAAAGACAAAATTCCTGATAGCTAGGCTTTCTTCTTCTGGCCCCACATCTGCGTTGGCAGAGGTGGCTTTATGTTTCCTGACACAGATTCTTTGGGTTAGATTCTTTTGGCTAGATTGGCACCTGTGAGCTTAATATTAACAAGTTAGCAGGTAAAAGGCAAATTGAAAAGTACAGTTGACATAAGGACCTTTCTGTAAAGGCTGAGGCTTCATCGAGTGTGAAACCATCCGTTTTCTATTAAAAGCTTTAAGCAGGTGTTGACCACCTACTCTGCAGCAGGCAGAATGCTAAGCCGGGGGCACCAGGACAAGTTCCACAAAGTTCCCCATCTCACGGGGGTGGGGAGAGGTGAGTCCAGATAAGTGCTCCGATGGTTGTGTGCACAGGGCAGTCTGCGTGCCTGGGCCCATGCCAGCCCCATCCCAAGAACATCTGCTTGTGGAGTTCCTGGTTACCTGGTGGTTCCTATTTTGTGCTAATAATTGTTGAGCAGTAATTACAATTTTAATATTTTGGTGGGAAAACTGTTCAGTGAGACTTTCCATTGAACAATTAGAAAATGGGAACTAACTAGAAATAGAATCATTCTGCATTCTGCTTTCCTTGCTTGTGTGTCCTCATTGACCAAGTCAAGCACTCTTGGGTTGTGGCAAGATGAACAGGACAGAGTGCCTGCTGGACTCAAGGAGAGAACGGGGGTAAGAAGCCCCAAAGTATAATACAGCGTGGTGGGTGGGTGCTGGCTTAGAGGAACACAGCTCGCAGTGAGATCTCTTAGAGGTGGTGCTTTACAGGGGTGGTGCTTGGGACCTCAGGGGCCCAGAATGAAATAGGTTAAGATCTGAAGGATGAGTCAGAGCTGATCAGGTGAAGAGGGCGGGAGGAGAGGGCAAGGTCAGTGTGCCAGGAAGAGGCCAGCACCTGTCTTTCCCCTTCTACACTGTTTATTCCAGCTCCATGATAAATGTCAGAAGTTACTTGAGCCCTTGGTAAATAACAGGGAAGAAGTGCAATGCCAGGGTTTTGTATTTCAGTCAGAAGACGGGTGCAGAACTAGTTAGACATGTGCTTGGAATGTTCTCTCAAAGGCCATTTAAATGGTTGCCGCTAGTTGATAGGGCTGTGAGTTTATTAGCAAAAGGTGCGGGTAGGTCTATAGCCAGAGAAATGCTAAGTCTGCAGGGATTCCCTTGCAAGATACACAGTCACTTTGAACTTTATAAAAATAGGTTCTGACTGCCTTTAAATGTGACAAAATTTGCTTTTTTTAAATAATATTTTTGCAGCTGCCTTACCCAAAGGATCATTCTAAAGATCCAGGATTTTTAAAAAAGTATTTAGGCATTGATGGTTTAAAATTTGAGTCTTTGAAACTCTATAAAATGTTTAAATCTCCTTGGAATAAAAAAAGTGCAAGTCCAAACACAAAGCCAATGCTCAGTGCTCACGTCAACTTTGAGAGTTCAGCCGTGTGCTGGAACGTTTGTAACCAGGATGCTCACTCTCCCTTCACACCTGTCACCACGGCAGAAATCAAGTCAAACCCCAGCCTGGGGTCCAGCTTACTTCACCTCATGCCTTACACTTTCCTCAAAGTCCTGCTGCGCTCAGAGACAGCACATACATAGTTTAGTACTGATCTCTTGTAAGGGTTAATGTTACTTTTATCTTCCGAATTAGTTATGACTTCCCTAAGGGCAGGGAACATTTCTTTACTACTTTGGCCCTTTACAGGACTAGGTATAAACAGATAATCCATTGACTACATTTCAGTGGAGGCAGACATATAAGAATCTATTGAGTGGTTTGTTTTGTTTTTTTGTTTTCTGTTTTTTTTTAGAATATAAGAGATTACTTAAATAGTGTGTTATTTGTCTTTTAGGAAATTCCTTTTTGGTCTAACTTTAATCTTTCCTAGTACAATTTTCATATAAAGAACTATACCCTCCAAGTACTAGAAGATATATTTATACTACATTTTGTTTGACCTCATCTTTTGAGAGAATAAAGGATAATTTTCATTGCATTCTTTAAATACATTCCTACCTTAATCTAACTTTTATTTTGGCTGAAACTCTCAAGTAGATTTTCATTCTCATGAAGTTGACTTTGCCAGTTAGGTTTTTTCCCTACTGATTTTCCCTTCCCTCCCTCCTGTATTTCTTCCTGTCCTTTCTTCTGCCAGTAGAAACATAGTTGCCTAAAACTCTTGAAATCAGATTTTCTTTCTTTTTAAAATTAATTCTGTGACAGTGTCTGAGCACAGATTCAGTGATCATGCCTGTCTATCCACTTTTATCTCTGTGCACCCAAATAGCAACATTCTGAGCAAGTGGATTTCAGTGATATTGATTAAGGGTGGTAGAAAGCCCAAGATCAGGAATGATCAAGATCAGTTACAGGCTGTAGAAAAGCCAATGTGATAACAGAAAGAGCAACTTCTGTAGCAGATGAAGGAGAAGACAGTGGCAAGGAGGGAATTCATAGCATATCTCTCCAGCGATGGAAAAGGACCGTCTTGGTTTGAGACGATCAGGAGAGGAGAGGATCAGGAGCAGGACGCCTTCTCTTTTGCTCCTTTCTCTAAACTGACCAGCCTGACTTAAGAACAAGATACAGATTCTGGCCCATAGCTTTAAAACACCCTTATATGTGCAAGTAAAATGTAATTATTCATGATAATGCAATTCATCTTTCTTTTTCTTGGTCTTAGGATTTTGTTGCCTTTGACCTTTAGTTAAAATAGCTTCTGTTTATAAATATCACATCAGGAAGCTTATCTCTCCTTTAGTAAATGTCTGTACTTTTAAGTGGTAAATAATCTCCATTGCATTCTGACGACTCATTTGAGCTGCCATATGGGTTTTCCAACAGACATCCTAGGAGTTTAGAATGCCTTCCCTCCTCAATTCAGTGTCCTGGCAGATCAAGTGAACTGTTCACTTCAAATTTTTTTTAATTAAATTTTTCATTTATTATTACCATACTCATTTTTACAAATCATGATATTTCTTTATGCCCTTTATCCAACCTATCACTTCCCACACCCCTCCTCCCTCCCCCCACCTCTAGTATCCTTAGGTCTGTTCTCTCCTTCTGAAAGTTCAACGTATTCTTGTGGTCTTTTCTTTTATTCCTTCCTTCCTTCCTCTCTCCTTCTTCCCTCCTTCCCTCCCCTGCTCCGTACGTCACTCCCTTCCTAGCAGCCAGGTATGAGTGAGAACATGTGGTATTTCTGTTTCTTTGTCTGGCTTATTTCACTTAACATAATTTTCTCCAGACTCATCCATGTTGCTGAAAATGGCAGAATTTCGTTCTTTTTTATGGCTGCATAGTATTCCATTGTGTATATATACCACTTTTTCTTTATCCAATTGTCTGTTGATGGACATTTAGGATGGTTCCATATCTTGCCTATTCTAAATAGAGCTTCAGTGAACATGGGAGTGCAGGTGTCCCTTCCACATGATGATTTCCATTCCTCTGGTATATACCCAGTAGTGGGATTGCTGGATCATATGGTAGCTCTATCTATACTTGTTTGAGAAACCTCTGTACTGTTTTCCATAATGGCTGTACTCATTTACAGTCCCATCAACAGTGTAGAAGAGTTCCCCTTTTCCCACATCCTTTCCAGCATTTGTTATTTTTGGTCTTTTTAATAATGGTGAGACTAACTGAGGTGAGATGATATTTCAATTTAGTTTTCATTTGCATTTCTCTGATGACTAGTGATGCTGAGCATTTTTTCATGTACCTGTTGGCCATTTGTATGTCTTTCTTTGAGAACTGTCTATTTTTCATCTCCTTTGCCCATTTTAAAATTGAATTATATGGTTTTTTACTGTATAGTTGTGTGAGTTCTTTGTATATTCTGGATATTAGTCCCTTGTCAGATGTATAGTTTGCAAATATTTTCTCCCATTCCATAGGTTGTCATTTCACTCTGTTGATTGTTTCTTTTGCTGTGCAGAAGATTTTTAGTTTGATATAATCCCATTTGTTTAGTTTTTCTTATGTTGCTTGTGCTTGGGGTCTTATTCATAAAGTCTCTACCCAGTCCTATTACCTGGAGTGTTTACCCTATATTTTTATTAGTAATTTTATGGTTTTAGGTCTTATATTTAAGTCTTTAATTCATTTTGAGTTGATTTTGGTATATGGTGAGAGGTACAGGTCCAATTCTTTTTTCTGCATATGGAAGCCCAATTTTCCCAGTGCTGTTTATTGAAGAGGCTGTCTTTTCCCCAGTGTATATTCTTGCTGCCTTTGTCAAGATGGTTAGGGTCTATCTCGATATGTCTCTCTCTCTCTTTTTTTTTTTTTTAGGTCTAAGAGTGTTTGCTTTACATATCTAGGTGCTCCACTGTTGGGTGTATACATATTTATAATTGTTATGTCCTCTAACTGGATAGATCCCTTTATCATTATATAATGGTCTTCTTTGTCTCTTTATAGCTTTTGGTTTGAAGTCTATTTTATCCAATATAAGAATAGCAACCCCTGCTCATTTTTGGTTTCCCTTTGTGTGGTATATCTTTTGCCATCCCTTCACTTTTAGTTTATGTTTGTCTTTATAGGTGAGGTGGATCTCTTGAAGACAGCATATAGCTTTTTCATCCAATCACTTAGTCTGTGTCTTTTGAATGGAGAGTTTAATCCATTTACATTTAGGGTTGTTGTTGATAAGTATTGCTTTAGTCCTGTCAGTATATTGCTTTTCGCTTAGATGTTTTGAACATCGTTTGTCCCTTTCTTCCCCTTTTATTTTTTATCTTTAATGTTAATTGGATTTTTGAGGTGACATGATTTAGCTTCTTTCTCTTTTTCATTTGCATTTTGGTTTTAATGGTGGAGTTTGTCCTTTCTTGTGAATCCATGATGTCAATTATTGTTTTTCAGATTTCAGATGCAGGGCTCCTTTGAGTATTTCTTGCAGGGCTGGTCATGTGGTAGCAAACTCCCATATTATATATTTATTTATTTGTTTGTTTATTTATTTTTGGTGAAGGAAATACATTATTTCTCCCTCATTTCTGAAGGATAACCATGCTGCTGGATATAGGATTCTTGGCTGGCAATTTTTTTCTTTTAGTCTTTTGAATATATCATCACATTTTCTTCTGGCCTGTAAGGTTCCAGTTGAGAAGTCTGCTCTTAGTCTGATGTGGGCTCCCTTATAGGTGACTTGACGTTTTTCTCTTGCTGCTTTTAGAATTCTCTTTTTGTCTTTGAGTTTTGCCAGTTTGACTATCACATGTCTTGGAGAGGATCTTTTTAGATTGAATCTGTTTGGGGATCTTTGGGCTTCCAGAATCTGAAGGTCTGCATCCCTCCGTATACCTGGGAAGTTTTCTGTTATTTTTCTTTGAATAAAGTTTCAATGCCTTTTTCTTTTTCCTTGCCTTCTGGAATACCTATGATTCAGATGTTTGTACACTTGAAGTTGTCTGCTAGCTCTCCTAAATTTTCTTCATTTAAAAAAAAAATTCTTTTTTCATTTTCCTTTCCTGCCCGGGTTACTTCAAAAAGACCATCTTCAAGTTCTGAGATTCTTTCTTCTGCTTGCTCTCTAGCCTGCTGCTCAAGCTTTCTATTCTGTTTTTTATTTCACTGAGAGAATTCTTCATTTCTAGGAGTTCTGTTGCATTATTTTTTAAGTTATTAATCTCTTTGTAAATTTCCTTCTTCATATCCTGGATATTTTTTCTCATTTCATTGTGTTCTCTAGTTCTCGGAATTCCTTATCAGACATCTTGAGGGTTTCCTGCTCTATGGGGTTTGGTACTTAAGAAATACCATATTCCTTTGGTGGGGTCATATCTTCTTGTTTATTTGTAGTTCTAGTATTTTTACTCTGATGTTTGGTCATCTGGTAGAACACTTAATTCTTCTATCACTCTGGAGTGGATTATGAGGTGGAAAACTTCCTCTTCTGTAGGTTCTGCTGGTGACTCTTCTTTTATCAGTGCAGTTGAGTGGTGAGCTGCCTTGGCTCCTGTTTGGTCAGTGCATGGGTCCTGTACATACTCACCTGTGTGGCCCCTGCGGTGGTTTGGGGGGCCTGCAAGTTCTTCCAGTGTTCAGGTGTGAGCGGAGCCTGCAGCTGCTTTGGTCCTCAGTCAGGGCTTGGGTCCTGCACATGCTCACCTGTGTGGCCCATGCAGTGGTTCAGTGAGGCCTCTGAGCCCCACCTCAGGTGCTTGGGTGTGGGTGGAGCCTGTGGGTGCATTGGTCACTAGGAGCAGCTTGGGTCCTGAGCGCGCTCACCCGTGTGGCCCGTGCAGTAGTTCGGTGGGGCCTGCTTGGTTGGTTCTCTGCTTTGCTCTGGGACCTCATTTTCTTCTGCATTCTCTACTGCTTTGCTGCTGGTGAGTGTTACATGATTGTAATGAGAAGTCCCACAATAGGCTGTCTGCAAACTGGATGCCAGTCGCATGGCTTAGTCCAAGTCTGAAGGCCTCAAAACCAGGGACGCTGATGGTGTCCTTGGTAAAGGCTTGGAACCCAAAAGGTGAAGAGTCTTGAGCTCTGATGTCCACAGACAGGAGAGATGAGTGTATCCCAGCTACAGTGGATAGAGAGTTCAAGTGGACTGTTTAAAGAAGGCTGAAGCATAGGGGTGATGGATATGCTTTCTTACCCAGTTTTTCAAACTAAGGGAAAGCCAAGTAGATTCACCCTATTTAATACTGCTAGTAACTCCGGAGCATGCCAGTAAAATATTGATTCAAATATTGGCCTTTTTTATCCAGAGATTATAGGATGAAGTTTATTGTTGTTCCTTTAACTAAGCTGCATGTTGTTTTGATAATCTTTTTGTCAGTCCCTTGCCAATTTGAAAGTTGCTTTTTCATAACATAAACTATTAACTAGAAGCTCTTACCTCCTCATTAGCCTTACCTTACAGCTTTCCATGTAAATCTTTATTAGTGTGGTCTACTGCTTTCTTTTTTATAGGGTATAATTTACATGCAGTAAAATTAACCCTTTTTTGCACAACCCTCTTTTGTTGTGTGAGCTTTGACAGATACACACAGCAGCATCAGCACCACTGCATTCTGATATAGAACAGTGCCCTCACTCCAGAAACTCCTAGTCCCCTCTGGAGTTAGCCCTATTCTCAGCCCAGTCCCTGGCAGTGACTGGTCTGTTTTCTGACCCTATAGTTTTGCCTTTTGCAGAATGCCATATGAATGGAATTGTATATGGCCTTCTGATTCTGACTTCTTTCATTCAGCATAATGCCGTTGAGATCCATCCATGTTGTGTATTGATAGTTTATCCTTTTTCACTGCTAAGTGTAGTACTCCATTATATGGATGTACCACTGTTTGTTTATCCATCCACCTGCTGAAGGACATTCGGGCCATTTCCCACTTTCGATGATTATAAATTACACTTCTATACACACTCATGTTTAGGTTTTACTGTGAACATAGGTTTTCATTTCACTTGGCAAATACCTAAAAATAGGTAAGTGTCTGTTTTATTTCCCTATTGAGCATCCTTTCATGGGCTTATTTTTCATCTGTATACCTTCTTTGGTGAAGTATTTGTTTAAATCTTCTATAGTATTTCATATTTTTGACAACGTATTCACTCATGAGCAAGTCCAGAATTTCCCCAAGGAGAGTAATCTACACAATGTATGAATGACTAATAGATTCTCCCATTTACCCTTCCCAGAAGATTTGCCTTTTAAACCAAGTGCTCCTCTGTCATGAAACCCCACCCCACCCCCAATCTCTGGTGATCACCAGTTATGTATTAAACGTAATGAATATCCATTTTCATTTTGGGTGGTAAAGGACCTAATTTTGGATATTTGGAATGTTTTCTAGTCATCCTGGAACTTTCTGAAACAAATAGGTAAGCTGGAAAACAGGAGAATAAAGGAGCATTTATGACTTCCTCCGTCCCTTCCCTTCCAGTCCTCATCTTTGTCTTTGGTTACATGAGGGGAAATCATGCAAGAATTCCACCTGGCCCAACCTCTCTACCTTTTGGGCGTGGCTTTCCCATGGTTGGGGAATTCTGGAAGCCCAACCCCAGGGGGCTGTGAACCAGGAACCAGGAGTTTAATGGACTCTGGGGATCATCATGGTTTAAGGAGGGGCTCGAGTAAATTTTGTCCAGAATAGCACTGACAGCAATAAAACAAGATGGTGGTGGCAGAGATGTGGATTGGCCTGGTGACCAGCTCCTTCTCACCCTACTGTGGAGGGACATGCTCGAGCCCATAGGTGTGGCTTGTCCTAGACCCACTCCTCTGATGATGGTCTCAGGCACTCTGCCTGGAAGTTGCTAGAAGGAATCTCTGTGAAAGTGGCTCCTCTGCTCCCAGAACATGAGTTTTGCTGGTTTCTTCCAAAGCCAAGCCATCTCATGTTGATGGAAACCAGGATGCTGCTTGCTCTCGAGGCCAGAAAGAGAACTTCCTCTAGAGGTCTACTAGTTGGCTGAAAACACAACTTCCTCTCTCCCCAAGGACAGCTGGGTGGTAATTATGCTGGCTTATCATAAAGATAATATCAATGCTTTCAGGTGGGTAAAGTACTATGCAGATCTTGAGCATTTTCCACCTGGACCAGTTGTATAGCCTTAAAGCATCCAGGAGCTCTATCCGCCACACCTCCCTTCAGGGTGCTCTTAAAATTTATCTGCTCTGGAACATTCCACCATAAGAACAAGCTACAATGAGATATATCCCAGCCACTTGTATTTGTTAATATGAAAATGGAAAATCAGTTTTCCTAGACCCTTATTGCTGTTCTTGTTGCTGTGTACACTTTAAATCTATCAAACCTAGGTGGATTTTGTATATGCTGACTTTTGGGGGTGGTGGCCTTGCGAGAGAAACCTACCCAAAAGCTAACCTAGCTATAGTCTATTTGCAAAGGTGAAGCAGAAATAATTTTTTGTGTTAATTGATGTACCAGAACCTAAACTGCTTAAATTTATAACGTTTTAGAGCAGCGTCTACAAATCCTTCTAGTCATGTCCATGACTAAAGCTAATAAACTCAACTTTAAGAACCAGGAAAGGAAATAAAATAAATTAATCATCACCCTTGAGCTATAAAAGCTGCTAATCAAAAACCACATGTAATCGGTGCACTAATATCAGACGCCAGTTATAATCTAGATACGTTTACTACACAATTCAAGTATAAAAACTTTAGTTTTTTGGGCAGCCCAAATATAAAAATAACAAGATAATGATACTCATTCCCTCTTGGCAGCAGTTTCTGTCAACCATGTGCAACTGATATAACAGTGTTTAGCCACAGAAAGAGAAAACACTCTTTGCAAGCATCAGCTGTTTGAACATATCTCGCGGAGCCATTGCACGTACTTCTGAGTTAGCTGCTGTGTTCCTCCCTGCCCAGCTTAGGTGCCTTGGCCACCCCAGAATCCACATTGATCTTCCTGCCCTTGATCTCTTGGAACTTCTTACAGTCAGCATGGTAAAATGTCCCACTTCTATGAAACAGTTACAAAGTATTCTTAATCCTTCTCACTACATCGGAAAGTCCCTCCAGGGCCAGAACTGCGTCTTTTGTTTATTTCATTAATTTGCTTCAGAACCATCAGGAATCAGTAAACCTGTGTACTTAGTCTCTGTTAATTTATCCAACTGCTGACTGTCCCTGGGAGAATCCGTCTCCTCTGTCACTCAGCAGTCTTTGCTGTGCTCTGTGGGAGGCGCTGGTGAGAAACGACTGTGTCCACACAGCAGCCTTGCCGGTGACTCAGTTTTGAGATAATGTTTGAAACTGTTCCTGTTGCCGGCATAAGAATGTGCGACTCGTCCAAGTGACCATCACACAAAGAATTCTCAGAATGCCTGTTTTTTTTTTTTTCCTTTTTGTCTTTTTTTCGTGTCCGGCAACGGACCACAACCCTCAGTGTCGCGCCCGTACCGGACCGGGACCGGCAACGGGATCGCAACCCTCGGTGCTGCGCCCGCCCCTCGCTCAGCCAGTGAGCGGGAACCGGTCTGTATGTGGGATCCGAACCCTCGGCGGGAGCGCTGCCACGCTCCCAAGCGGCGCACTGTAGCAGTGCGCCACCGGGCCAGCCCAGAATGCCTCAGTTTTAATTGCTCTGGAGGATGCCTGCTTATCTGAGTTATTCCCTAGAGGTCTTCATCGTAAGTCTCAATAGTACAGTCATGTGCCACGTAATGACGTTTTGGTCAACCGTGAGTCACGTATGTGACGATGGCTGTACCATATAACCTAAGTGTGTAGTAGGCTATACCATTTGGGTTTGTGTAAACACAAGTCATGATGTCCCCACAACAAAATCGCCTAACAAGGAAATCGCCTAATGACACATTTCTCAGAACGTATCCCTGTCCTTAAGTGAAGCATTATTGTACTTTACGTTAAGTCAGGCCGTGCCAAATATTTTGTGAAAACCTACCCAGCATTTCTTCATGATGTGGTAACAAGCAAAGAGATAAAAATTTTATTTTTCTAAATGAGGCAGCCATGAACTGTCTGTATTTTATCTTTATAGTGTGCAAGTGTGTGTGTGTGTACACATGTATGTGTAGGTGTATGTATATGTGCATACGTGTATATATATAACCGTGTGTGTATACATACACAAACACACACAACTTGCAGTATCAGGCTTTCTTAGGTGACTTAGTGTCCTTCGTTTTTGAATCTTTACTGGAAAAAAATTTGTAATATAAAAGGTATTTAATGTTAACATTAAAGACTACTGCTCTTGATCTATTCATGGTTGCATTATCCGATGCAAAATATTCATTTGATTTAATAATTCTTTCTGGGTGTATCAAAAGCTCACATGAAGTGTTACCATTGTCTCGTTACTTAAACCTTGAATGTATCTGAAAAGATTGATGGACTGCTCGTTTCTGGGAGGTTCTGTGGCAACTATGACTTTTTCTTTCCACCTGAACGACTCCAGGCAGATGCCACTGTTTATACACTGGTCCCTTAGAAGCATGTCTTTCTAGTAGTGCCTCTTGGAATAAATCCTCAGTGTACTGACAAGAACCGTATAAATACACATGATCCTAGGGTTTTGTTTCTCTTTCCTCTTTCTATTTGTGTGGTTCGATAGAAATCTGTCTGTGATGGACATTCCCAGGAATACCTCCGATGCAATCTTGCATCTTCTTACCTGCATCACTTGCTGCTTCTTGGAGTTTCCTCCTGTTCATAATGCTGTGGTTCACCTGCCTGCAGCTGGATTCTACACAGTAGGAGTCAGGGTTGATAATTTTGCCTTTTTCCCTGTGTTTTTTCTATAGTATCTTTCACAGCATTAATCCCACAAGTGACATCTGCCTGTATCAACAAATGCTAATCAATGGTTTCTAAACAATGAGCATAAATGGGGAAAAAAAAAACCCAAAATTTTATTTGAAACAAGCAAAGTCTTTATTGTTGCTAATTAGGTTGATAGAATGAATTCTAAGAATAAAATTCATATCATATTTAAAATCAAGTTTTTCGGCCTAGAAAAAAATTTGAGTATTAATCAAAAAGATGTAATGTTTAGTGTGAATGTAAATGTACTAAAGCCGTAGTAGGAAAATTGCCACTACACAAGTCAATGTGAATAAATAAAAGAGCTGCCCCATTTGTGGATGGGAAGAAATACGTGTGTACGCACACTCACACGCACACACACACAGGCGCGCATTTATATGTATAATATATCACACAAAGTATCTAAAATATGATTTAATTAAGTAAGGAATTGATGAAGATCTGAAGAAAATATAAATATGAGGAAATAGCCTGGAAATCTTAAAAATAAAAGTCTTAAGAGGGATTTGATCCACCAGGTGTTGAACACAGTATAAAGCTGTAGTAATAGAAGATATTTGGACTGGCCCATTTACAGAGCAGTGGAAGCAAACAGGGAATCCAAAAACAGATCCAAGTACACCTGGATCTTTGGTTTATGGTCAAGCCAGCATTTGAAATGAATGAGTAAAAGATATTTTACATAAATGGCAATGGGGCCACAGAGGGTCCTTCAGAGGAAATACAACACTGGATTCGTAGTCTCCACTTCACTCTTTCCACCAGAATTACTTCCAAATGGATTTGAGGTTTGTTTTTATTGGTTTTTTTTTGTTGTTGTTGTTGTTGTTGTTGTTGTTTTAACTCCATGTTGTAAAAGTGTAATGGCGTTTACATGGTTCCAAACTTTTACGACACCGCGCACAGTTCTGTGTAGTAGAGCCTGCTCCTGTGCTGGCTCTGTGCGCCCCGTGGCCCTCTCGAGCTGCAGACATCCTGGCAGTGTTGGTTTGTGCAGGTGCAGGCTGTGTGAGCGTTCGTTTCCGTGCCATCCTTTCTCACACAGAAGGTTGCGTGCCACAGACCTGTTCTGCACGTGACTTCTGTGACATAATGACGTATCTCAGCAGTCTTTCCACGTCAGTGCTAGAGGGCCTCTTCATTCTTTCCAATTGCAGAGAGTTCAGTTAGGTCATTAGTATATTTAACCAGTCCCCTGTTGATGGGCACTTAGGTTTTTTCCAATTTCAACTTTTCCCTGTTACAAACTATACTGCAGTGTTGGATAAACTACCAGAAGTAGGATTTCCATGTGTAATTGCATGAGTAATTTTGACAAATGATGCCCATTTTCTCTTTTTTTTTTTTCTGTCTTTAGGAGTTCTTTATATTTTGGTGAGATTAGTCCATTGTTGGTGACATGAGTTGGGAGCATTTTATTATTATTATTATTATTATTATTATTTATTTATTTTATTATTTCAGTAAAAGTTTGTCATCATCTTGAACTGTTCATTTCAGTTAAGGTTCCCTAGGAAGGTGACTCAGAAATGGAAGGAGACATTGGAAGAGACTGTGGCTCAGGGTCAGACCGTTGGTCAGGAAGAGGACGCAGGTTCCTGCTCTGGGTGTAGCACTGCTGCAGGCTGCCTCCTCCACGGAGAGCTTCCTGCAGGAGGCCTGGCTCAGGAGGAGCACAGTTCCTGAAGGAGGGAGTGGGAGTGAGCAAGGGGAGCCGGGAGGGAAGGTTTCCCCAGGAAGAGGGTGTGGAAGTCAGTCTGGAAAGTTGCACATCGCTCTCGATGGATGGAAGGTTGGGAAAAGGAGAAGTGTCTAGAAACGCGGTGAGAGAGAAAACCGAAGTGACAGCAGTTAGGCCTTGGATATGTCACGTATCCAAGATACGTGAGTTGTAGTATTTCAAGCAGCCTTGATAGGATGTAGATTTGCTCTTCTCGAAGATCGTTCTGGTAGTGGCTCATCACAGTGGCAGATTATGTATTTCAAAGATGACTACACCAGTATGTATTATAAATCCCTTGCTCTCCATACAAAACACCTCTGACACTCCTCCCACTGAGAGGTAGGGCTGTGTTCCCTCTCCTCACATCTGGGAGTCTTTTGTAACAGCCCTAAGCAATAGACACCAAGTCACTTCCAAGGCTAGAGCATAAAAGGACACACACCCTTGGAACCCAACTGTGTAGGAAGCCCAGGCACAGGGAGAAGCCACGTGTAGTTTTCTGGCCAACAGCCCCTCATGAGTCTCAGCTGCCAGCCATGAGAGTGAGCAAAGCTCAGAGGTCTCCAGCCCCAGCCTTCCAGATGATGCCAAGTGGAACAGAGCCGTGCGATCCCTGCTGAGCCAACAGCAGATGCATGAATGAAATTAACATTGTCATGGTTTTAAGGCACTAAGTTTTGGGGGTAACTTGTTAAGCAACCACAATCACTAGAACAAACAGCTCTGTTGATTTTTACTTTAAAAAATTAATGTCTCATCAGGCTGAGTTTCTTTATCTGTTGGTTCATGTTCCTTTGGTTCCATCCCTTTTTGGAAAACAGAAGAGCGTTTTGTACAAGATGATAAATTCATTATAAAGATACCTGGTTGAGGGGATCTTTAATGGTGAATTTTAATGACCAGGCACCCAGACAAGCTGCTCAGTGATGCCTTCAACGCAACCTATTCTGACCACCCTGGAGTCCTGTTCACCTGGACCTGATGGTGACACTAAAGCTCAGTTTCCTAATAACAGAAAAGCACGAGATTTTCCAGGTGGTTCACAGGAAGTAAACATTTTCTACTCTCTGGGCCATTTTTAGAAAAGTTAAAATAGGCCAACATTGAAAACCAGAATTTTTCTGATGTTGTGTGTGTACTCATGTGACAACACTTTGAATTCTTTCTACTTTTAAAAACAGTTACACTCCCCAGTTCTTTAAATAAAATTTAGTTGAAGACCTGTTCCTTCTTTACCCACTTTCACGTGGCCATGTCTCATGGAGAGTTATTTAAGCTGATTTTGGGAACACAGACATGGGGGAGGAGAGGTAATCCTCATCCATATATCATCCCTGCCTCTATCAGACTCCTAGATTTGTCTGTGTTGGGAAAATAGAATAGTTTGGTCAGGGCCCTCGCCTTGGGTCTGGTTGGGTGTGGTTCAGCACATCCTTTGTAAGCAAATTGTGTGTGTGTGTGCGTGTGTGTGTGTGTGGAGTTAGTGCACATGCACGCCAATGTATCTTTTTAGTTTTTTTGCTATTCTTTTGTTCTTCAGAGAGTAGCTTTAGTGAAGCAGGTGGGCTGGCATCTGCCTCAGGCGTCCTCCGTGCAGCCATGCTTTCCAACCTGCAGCTTCTAAGGACCTATTTGCCGGTTACCTAGCTCATAGACCTGCATGTAAGGGGTCTGGTGACCCAGCCTGCTGTATGAGGGGTCTGGGGACCCAGCCTGGCATGCGAAGGGTTTCTGACTCAGTCTGTGAATGGGCTTGAGGGGTCTGTGAGCTCAGACTCAGCCCTAGCTTTACAATTGGCCCAGTTGGCAGGATTACAGACAGGTAAAAGAGTTCAACAACTGGCGTGGTCGTGTAGCTTTAAAATTGGCGTCACGAACAGGATTAAGAGCTTTACAGCTGGCACTGTGAGCAGGATTCCAACATTACCAGAGCGCCACAGTCTGGTACTTGGTTGGTTTGTTTCTGAGATGGGGAGAAGACTGAGGTTCTTGAGAAGTTTGTGAGTTTAGAGGTGTCCCAATAGTCACGAGCAGCACATTTTCAAATAAAAAGGAAAGAGAGTTGGGAATTCAAAATGGCATAGCCACGTTGGGAAACAATTGACAGTTTTCATAAAGCTGAGTACAAACTTACCATATGATCTAGGAATCTCACTTCTAGATAATAACGTAAGAGAAGTGAAAACATAGGTTCATACAAAGACTTGTACCTGAATGAAACTTTATAGTGACTTTATATCCAATCACCCAAAACTGGAAACAACCCGCATGTCTTTTAACTGAGAAATAGACAAACAGTGTAGTACGTGCCTACAATGGAACACCACTCATCGGTGAAAAGGAGCACTCTGCTGATTCTCAGAACGACGTGCTCTGGTGTGCATACACATTACGCCAATTGAAAGAACCCAGACACAAAAAAATGGCAAAACTTTTAATGATTTCATTTAAATGCATGATTTCATTTATTTGACATTCTGAAGACAAAAGTATGGGGACAAAAAACATCAGTGGTTTCTGGGGACTAGAAAGAGGGTGAGTACAAAGGGCATGAGGGAATTTGGGGGGACGATGGAACTATTCTGTCTTGATTGTGATGGATACACAAGTATGTGCAGTTGTCAAAACTCACAACTGTATGCTCTAAAAAGGGTGGACTTTACTGTATGCAAATTATATCTAAAATAAATGAGGAGAGAGATATTCCAGAAACTGCCTCTTTTTTTTTTTTTTCCTTTTTGTCTTTTTCCGTGTCCGGCAATGGATCGCAACCTTCAGTGTCGCGCCCGTACCGGACCGGGACCGGCAACGGGATCGCAACCCTCGGTGTTGCTCCCGCACCTCGCTCAGCCAGTGAGCGCCCGGTCTGAATGTGGGATCCGAACCCTCAGCGGGAGCGCCGCCGCGCTTCCCAAGCGGCGCACTATAGCAGTGCGCCACCGGGCCGGCCCCAGAGAAACTGCCTCTTGACATTGGATTGAGACCAAGCATCACATCTATCAGAAAGATCTTTGATTTATATTGACTTCTCTTTCTCTCCCTCCTCCCCTCATCCCCTCTGTCTTGGCTCCCTGTCCCCTCCTCTCCATTTCCTCTCCTGCACAGACACCCATGCTCTCTTTTCTCTCTCTCTCTCTCATAATCCCACACACCTTCTTATAATCATTTTTTATGGGATTTACGTGGTGTTCCCAACTCATGCACAAATGTCAGCCTTTTGTTTGTAATCTTAGAGGTTAGGCCTGCTGAGGGTGAGCCATCTGTCTATGGCTGAGTTTTGATTCAAGTTATAGGACAGTGATCAAGCTATTGGTTCAATTCCTTATAAACCAGGGAACATTAAAACTAAAGCTTAGTCTCCTCCAAGACAACTTAAGCCTCGAAAAATTATGCATGTACTTTAAATGTGCATATGTGAGTAGCAGCAAGCAATTTTCTTTCATTCTGTTTTCTCATTCCTGAGAGGTTAGATGGTTCAAGAGTGTTGGGGCAGGGATTTACTTTTGTACCAGTGGGCCCTCAAAACTTCATAGTCATTATTTTTGAGTTGTAAGAAGATAGTTAAAATGCTCATGTTTCTATGCATTTCCTTAACCTTCAGATGTTAACATTATGGTAAGTCATAAACCACAATTCATAAATGCAAAGACCTGTGCCCACGTTTAGCATATTTAGTCACTTACCTTTCCATATGCTCTCAATGACAGCTAAAGGAATTTCTTTAGGTTGACAGATTGTCAGCACATTGACACAGATTGTTTTGGATGTATGTTTTTAGTGGGAATGAATGATTTTTTAGTGAGCTTTTCTCAGAAATGTCACAGTAGGGAGAAAAATTTCTGTTCTATGTATCAAACTTACAGAATTTTTTTTTCCTTTTGGGTTATAGTAAACCTAATTAGTAATTATTAACAAGTATCTTACAAAATAAAAAGGAAATCTGGAGTTTGCTGAAAAACATCCTAATGTCTACTAGAATAGAGCTGTTGATAAATAGTAAACAAATTTATCTCAAATCTCCTTGGCACAAGATAGAGAAAAATTAATTTAAAATAGTCTAGGGCTGGCCCGGTGGCGCACTGCTATAGTGCGCCGCTTGGGAAGCGCGGTGGCGCTCCCGCCGAGGGTTCGGATCCCACATACAGACCGGTTCCCGCTCACTGGCTGAGCGAGGCGCGGGTGCAACACCGAGGGTTGCGATCCCGTTGCTGGTCCCGGTCCGGTATGGGGGTGACACTGAGGGTTGCGATCCGTTGCCGGACATGGAAAAAGACAAAAATAAATAAATAAATAAATAAAATAAAATAGTCTAGAATTTTTTCTGGCCCTTTATTGCATTTTATTACTTAGATAACCAGTTATTAGTAAAAGGATTGATTAAAATCTTGGTAGATGGAGAGAATATTTCTTTACTTTTATTTGTGAGATTGAACTAAAAATCTGGAGTTCACAGGATAATATTTCCCTAACATATTTATTTTTAAAACCATGATCACTTCATAGGCTCCTGATTTCTTAAGAATATTTTATCAAGGTTAGCGGCTAAATTGTGTGGTATGACCTTATTACTACTGGAAGTACTGGAATTCCTTCAGTGGGAAGCCTGTGTGTGTTATTTTCTACCTCGGAACATTTGGGACCATCTTTTCACTGTGTAGGAGCCATGAGGACTGGAGTTCAGAAAGGAGAGTGGGACACATATTAAATCCCTTTCAATGTAAGGAATGCCCTTGCTGGTTCTCCAGAGGACGAAATTAGGCAAGGACCTCACTGGGAAGGCTATTTCCAAACAGGAGAGAATAGGCTGGGCTTCCTAAGGGACCGTCTTAAACCTTTACCATTGGCCCAGAGGGATGTATTTCTTCACCCTCATTTGAAATGTCTGTTGTGCGTCACCTGCCAGAAGCCTTGACTTGAATTCTTTTAAAGTCCTAAGATTTTGAAGGAGAGATATTTAAGGACATAGAACCCAGGGAAGGAAAACACTATAAAATTGATGAAGAAGGTAAATTTTATGTAGAGGAGAAAGCAGTGTAATTTTCCTCTGCAACATAATTAACACCTGCTGGCGACCATGAGTCCTTCAGCATCTACCTACAAACAGCGAAGGTTCCTTAGTGTGGTGGTTAGTTGGGCTTTTCCAGATAAATTCACAAACATCCTATGGGAACGTGGATCTTGCCCTATAGCCTATTTCAGGACTCCTGTTACCTGATCCTCATGTGACTGCTAAAACGGGAGGCTTTTTCCTCCTCTTAATGGAAAGATGCTCCAGGGCATTATTACCACACCACTCACAGGAATAAAAGAGGCCTAGAGTGGTAATTAAACAAAACAAAAGAAAACAAAAGAATTAATCCTGTGAAAGTTGTCAGTACCAAAACAGAGTCATTTATGTCAAACCCTAACAAAATGGAGCCAGGAGTTCACAAAGAAAGGGCCCTCATGCACCTGTGCTTGTAACAGGAACTGCCACAAAGGACTTTCCCAGCCAGAATTTCCAGTTAAGCTGTTTTTATGAAGACCCTCTTCTAGCAAAATCCAGTACCACCAGTGAACAGTTGCGACCACCTGTGGTGAACCTCTGTAGCCAATGGTTTTTGTTTCAAAACAGCTTACTTACTGGATTTCTCCTTTTTGCCTTTAAATGCTTCCCCTTGCCCCAACCTCCTCAAATGCACCTATGGACACATATCTCAGATGCAACCCCCCTTGCTATTCCCAAAAAACTCTTTGTTTTCTTATTTCTTTATTGAGGTAGTCCCTGTGCTGCTCAGTTTAGCTTGACAATCCAAAAAGAATGCAGAAATAAAACTACTAAAATATAGTTGCAGATACAAGTGCCATTCACAGCTTCACTTCTGACCCTAAAACTCTGTCCCTTGATCAAGCTGTACCCTTGGTCTTAGCCTGTGTCAAAGTCTTCCTTTTGAGAATGAAGGGTAATATGGGTGGGAAGCACTTTGAAACTTTATTTGTAGTCACTAGGCCACTTAGTTTGCACTTAAAAGTGTGATTATTGAGCATTTTTAATGACTAAGAAAGTTTTGTTAAGGTGAATAATGACAATTTTTATACCATATAAACTCAGCTATGCAAATATATGTGCATATAAAAAAGACTAAAAGGATGAAAAAGAATATATTAACATACATACTTATTTGGGTAGTAAATTATGGATGATTTTTTCCATGTGTTTTATGTATTTTATTATTATTATTTTTTGTCCTTTTTGAGACCGGCTGCACCGTGCTCAGCCAGTAAGCGCTGTGAGCGCACCGGTCATCCCTATATAGGATCCGAACCCGCAGCGGGAGCGCTGCTGCGCTCCCGGCGCCGCACTCTCCCAAGTGCACCACGGGCTCGGCCCTTACGTATTTTTTTTTTTAATGTCCTAAAATGGTATGCTGATTTTATGATCAGAAAAAATACCTTATTTTAATTTATAAATGTTTGTGAATAGATGCTATAATGAAGGGGGTTAGAATAAAGGTGAGCAGAAATTATAGCTGGCATGCATATTAAAAACAAAACAGTTATCAAAAAAACCCATGGAAACAAAAGTGGGCCATTGAATAAAAATTAGGATATCATAGGAAAGAGTATTATTTACAGAATCTTAAAGTATTAAAATCCCTTTCACTGTCAAGAAATACTCATATTTTTATTTATGAATGGTTTTTTTCTGTAAGATAAATATTAAGTAGTTTTTCAAAATGGTGGTCCACTTTAACAGGGTTTCATGAACTCTCTCTTTCCATATCTCTAGTGGATGTTAGATAATTTATACCTTTGTGTGAGTTAGGTTTTAAATGTACCAAAATAATAATAAAAACTTACCGTGTTGTGGGGTAAGCAAAACAGCTCTGTTGCCAAACCTATTTTAATTTCATTCGACTTTTTTGAGTTTCATGTGCATTAGTCATCAAACCATGGACATGATAGCCAAGAACGGTTTAGTTTCCACTGTAGTCAACTGTATTACATTTTATTGACTTCTTCCGTATTAAATAGTTCCTTTTTGGTTTAAAAATTTGGTTATATAAAAGTTTACACTTAAGTGGTAATTGGTTATAGTAAGTGACATGTTTAAGATAAGCTTTAATCCAAATAAAGCTTTGTGTTAATTAACCAGACTTGAAGGAAACTGTTTCATCTGCAATATATAGACTATTAAATCACACATGTATGTGCATTTTTCTAGGAATTTGATGGATAGGTTGTCTTTTTACTTTAGGTTTTATTCAGTTTAGGTTCTGTTTTCTGCGATGTCTTTAAATTTTGAAGGCCCCAAACTATTTATTTAATTGCATGACCGTTTATGGGTGTAATTTCCCAGGGCCTATTAGCTGTTTGAGAACAAGTTTATTACTCATGGTGGCACATTTTAAAAGTGTTAAAGTTTTTTAACATTCCGTGCTGAATTAAGACAAATTAAAGGTGTTGATATCTCATTATAATTGAAAGGTAGAAATGGTGTAGAATTAGCAGATTATTCTGTTTAAAGTATGAATTTTATCTATGGGAAGGATACCGTGGTTAAATCTGACATATTTAGAGATAAGTGAGTTAGATGCTTAGATGATTTGCACAAGTTGGATCTGCATCCAATAGGAATGAGCCTCTTTTTGTATTCCATGGTTAATTTTATTTCGAGAATTCTTTAACATCCATGTTATTTTCCCTGTTTAATTTTACGGAGGCTATGACTTCCTCAGTGTGAGGCTTTTTTTTTTTTTTTTTCCTTTTTGTTTTTTTTTGTGTCCAGCAACGGATCGCAACCCTCAGTGTTGCGCCTGCCCCTCGCTCAGCCAGTGAGCGGGAACCGGTCTGTATGTGGGATCCAACCCCTCGGCGGGAGCGCCGCCACGCTCCCAAGTGGCGCACTGTAGCAGTGTGCCACCAGGCCGGCCCCTCAGTGTGAGGCTTTTTTTTTTTTTTTTTCCTTTTTGTTTTTTTTTGTGTCCAGCAACGGATCGCAACCCTCAGTGTTGCGCCTGCCCCTCGCTCAGCCAGTGAGCGGGAACCGGTCTGTATGTGGGATCCAACCCCTCGGCGGGAGCGCCGCCACGCTCCCAAGTGGCGCACTGTAGCAGTGTGCCACCAGGCCGGCCCCTCAGTGTGAGGCTTTTTTTTTTTTTTTTTCCTTTTTGTTTTTTTTTGTGTCCAGCAACGGATCGCAACCCTCAGTGTTGCGCCTGCCCCTCGCTCAGCCAGTGAGCGGGAACCGGTCTGTATGTGGGATCCAACCCCTCGGCGGGAGCGCCGCCACGCTCCCAAGTGGCGCACTGTAGCAGTGTGCCACCAGGCCGGCCCCTCAGTGTGAGGCTTTTTCACCCTTCAGAATCTCCTCTGCTGCTAATGGCCACCATGTTTCAAAGAATGAGCTTCCAGACTAAAATCAAACCAAGCACATTTCATTTGCAGTGCTAGAAATAGTCGTTATTCTACTGCGAAGACACTTATAAAATGATCAGTGACTCATGCAATTCTGAAGATCCCTCAGGGAAGCATTTATTATTTGTGAAAAGTGTCACTTGGTTCTCTAAGAACTTCCTCTGCTTTCTTTGTGTGTTTCTCGGGGAGGGGCACAGGAATGTGGCGGGTGGTATCTGTATTTGGTGATTTGGTGTGCGCAGTGGTCTGCAGTCCTACATGCACTCTGTAACTCTTTTGTTCAGCTGGCCTGTTGAAGGTAAAGATTTCTCTTTCTGTAGATGGGTTTTAAAAAAAAATTTTTTTTTAAATAACTGAGTGTCCCATTAGTGGGGAAAGGCTATTTCAAATAGTTTTAAATCCTTAATAAGAAAATAATATCAAAGTGCTGCACATTGAGACGTTACTCGAGGGGAGAGGTGTTATAAAGGCTGATCTTTAGAATGGGCTGGGAGGCATGACTTTTTGTAGTGTGAAATGCATGAGCTTAATTTCAGTTCAAGCTCCAGTTGAATAATCTTTCTGCACTTCAGGATCCTAATTATAAAATGGGACTTAATGGACCTCTCAGGGTAGTTGTGGCAGTTAAATGATGTAGGGGACCAAAACTCCACCTCTGTCCTCTTAGGGTCCTGAGGATCAAGTTGACATGACACATTAATGGGAGAAAAGCATACAGATTTATTTAATAAAAGTTTTATGTGGCACAGGAGCTGTCATTAGGAAATGAAGACCCAAAGAAGCAGTTAGAATTGGACAAATTATAAGTTGCAAAGGGACTTGGGCTCGATAGTTAACTGGGTAGAAAAGTAGAGTGGGAGGACAGGGTGAGTCTAACAAGGTCCCTTTGTAAAGATTTCCCTTGGCTTCAATTTTCTGTTCTCGATGATAATAATGTTACAAACACAGTTATATGATTATAAAACATCAAATTGGATAACTGATCAGTCCTGAAAAGTCAAGCAAAAGATAAACTCACACAGAAGTTATTACACAGTGTCTTGAATCAGGCCCAGATATCTAACTTAAGCCTCTTTCCAGTGATTTTTGAGTATCTTGCAGATGGTATAAGGTGCAGCTATTCATTTTGACTTTAAAGGAGTCGTATGGCAGGTTCTTGAACACTTGGAGGCACTATATGAATTTTTGCCTGAAAAACTATCTCTAGGGTGATTTGCTGAACTGAGAAACTGAACTTCTCACAAGGAATGCATGTGTCTCAATGCTAAGAAATAGTACGCCAGCAATCACAGATGTATCGAGCTTTTCCATCTCCAAGTCCTGCTTCAGCCCGCTTCTCCACCTTGATCTATGCTTGGAAAATTGAGCCTTCATAAAATGCTCAATAAGCAACAGTGAGAATAACCGTAGGGTGTTATTAGGAGACGGTTTTGGTAGCCAAAAAGGGCTCATGACCGTAAGATCTTCCTTTAAAACACTCAGTTGCCCAATTCTGTATTAAAGCTGGGCAGAAGGAGCAGAAAGTGTCTTTCAGGGTCAGGAATTACTGAAATCTTGACCCTCAGAAAAACTACACTTCCATTCAGCCACAGACCCTGAAATCTGAGCCCTTACTCTGCTTGGGGTTTCTGAAGTCTGTTTATAGGAGAACATTGAGCTATTGTCTGAATAACATACATCCAAGTTACAACTGGAAAAGAAGTGTGTCTTGTGGAAAGAGAATTAAAATTGGCTGGGAGGAGCCTGTGCCTGTCTGGGTGCTGCACCTCCATGCAGTGGCCACTTTTCTAGGTTCATGTAGAATCTATGCTCCCTCTTCTGGGATGGCGGTGGAGCCCCGAGCATCTCTCTCCCTAAGACTTCCATCATGTCTGGTAGGCTGTCCAGACACGCTCACCTAGAATGGGTTAGTGTTCTGACCTGAGGAAAATTCTCGTTTCTCAGCATCAAGCCAAATTTTCTAAGGCTTCGGTATTGCCCCATAGCTCTATCCCAATGACCAAACACATAACTCTTTTTGAAACTCATACAAGTAAACTTTAACTAGTGCTGCTCTTAAAATCTACCTCCCACATCCCTGTGTGTGGGTGGTATTCTCCTGAAGATGGCAAGAAGTCTCAGAACAGCCAGAGAGGAATTGCTCCTGGAAGGTGCCTCTTCTCCTTGCCAGGGTGCTTGAATTTGCTTTTGGGAGATTTAACAGTGCACGTTGAAATACGAGGATAATGATGTGGTTGGATGTGAACTATGTTACCTGATGATTTATGTATTAAAAATGTGATCTATGCAATAACCTACATTAACTAGAGATTCATTATATGAATAACAGAACTCTAAACATTTCGCCTTGCAGTAGACACTTCCCATTATTGTTAAAATAAGTATACGTCATCAGTGAATAATTGCAGTGAAACAACTGATTAAGAGTCAGTGATTGAGGCACAGTTTCTATGGTGGTGACTTCAGTGGGGACCTCTAAGGCTAGCATCTACATTCCCCATCTTGTCCGTTGGGGGTGGGCAGAAGTGTTGACAGACTGGATGACTAATGCACGTTAAATGCTGCCAACTTAAAAAAAAATCAACTTTCGTGTTAAGAGCTATGAACTGTGTGTTTTAGTTAGAAAACATAATAATCCTAAGGATTTCTTCCATTTCCTATGTAAAATATCAGATAATGAATGTTCATTGTGATTGAGAACTTTTTCTCCAATTGAATGAAAATGGCAGCTTGGAAGGCAGCAGGGACGTCCCTCCTGGAATTCTGCTGTCAGGATGGGTGTCAGTTCCGATTGAGCTGTAAAATAGAGGGCTTGGGGCCAGCCCGGTGGCGCACTGGATAGTGCACCGCTTGGGAAGCGCGGCGGCGCTCCCGCCGAGGGTTCGGATCCCACATACAGACCGGTTCCCGCTCACTGGCTGAGCGAGGTGCAGGAGCAACACCGAGGATTGCGATCCCGTTGCCGGTCCCGGTCCGGTACGGGGGCAACACTGAGGGTTGCGATCCGTTGCCGGACACGGAAAAAAGACAAAAGACAAAAAAAAAAAAAAAAATAGAGGGCTTGGATGCTGGGTGTTCATTTAGCAATAAATAAATCTGAAAATGGACTTACCTTTAATTTCATCTTAAAAGTAAACCTCTCACCTTCCATGTTGAAATTTCTCAAATCTCCTCTGTTGTGAGAGAAGAAAAGTGAAGTTGTATTTCCCTTTCGCTGCAGATGCCTTTCAGTGGCTACGGCCTCACTGGTGGTGTTGGTCCTTAGAACCACATGATATAAACTGGTACATAAAATGATGAAATACTGGTGCAGAAGTAAGAAAGGTTTTCTTTTTTTTAATGACGACTGATTTGTATGCTTTGGAAAGACTCAAACGTGAGGGTTTTTTTTTTAGCTAATTAGATATGGGTGAGACAGCTGTGAAAGCTGGAGGATTAAAAAAATTCATGAAGGATTTGCATTCAAATTGCCTTTCAATTTTTCTGTTTACTTAAAAAAATAAAACCTGAAACTGGACATTCTGTAACTGAAATAACATTGATTCATCGTGGTATCTACGTGGGATGGAGATCACGGGACATGAAAGGGGAGAGCAGTTCTTGGCTGGAGAACCAAGTTTTGTTGAACAAATTTACATTTATATATTCTAAGTTTAATACAATATTTTTGTACCAATTTCACTGCTTTTTCAATTAACTGACTTACTGCAGGTCTCAACTAAATCAGATGACAGGACAGTAACAGATTTGTAAGAGTTTAATGTAAACGTATCACCTTATTGAAACTGAACATCAAAATTATAATCTCAGCGTTGAGGGAGCAGTTAAATCTATAACACAGTAGGGCCGGCCTGGTGGCGCACTGCTACAGTGCGCCACTTGAGAGCGCGGTGGCGCTCCCGCTGAGGGTTCGGATCCCACATACAGACCAGTTCCCGCTCACTGGCTGAGCGAGGTGCGGGAGCAACGCCGAGGGTTGCGGTCCCGTTGCCGGTCCCGGTCCGGTACGGGCGCGACACTGAGGGTTGCGATCCGTTGCCGGACACGAAAAAAGACAAAAAAAGGAAAAAAAAAAATCTATAACACAGTAATTTAATAGAGGTTCATGGTATCAATTTAAGGAATATCCCATAATAGTAAAAATATATATGTATATTGTTAAGTAGTTTATTTGTAAAGATGTGACCCAAATACAAACTTTACCCCCAGCCATGGAATAAATAACTATCACACAGATTATTTATACTGACCTGCTCTCATGCTTTTATCTGTATCAGCATCTGAACCCAAAATGCCACATCCCTGTTCCCCATTATTTAGTACTGAAATTCCGCCCATCCTTCAAAAACCGACTCATTCGTCACCTCCATGTGACACTGTGATTCACTTGTGAAAATTGTTTGTTGATAATATGTTGGACTATTACCAACTGTTTGCCTTCATTAGAACTGGTGCTTAATACCACGATTTTGGATTCATAGGACTGAGGGGGCATCTGAGGACCGTACTCGCGCTTGTGCGTGTTTGTCTGTACGGAGCACCCGACCTCAAGTTTTCCTGAAACATCGGCTTCGCCACTTTTGCCTAATTTGTTTAAGAGAGCACACACTGAGATACCCTGAAGAGCCGCAGTCAGAAGCCCTTTTTATCTATCAGAAGAGATAACAAATGATTATCTGTAGCAGGAACAAAGCGATGAATTTTTAGAGAAGAAAGCACATTAATAATAATATTCTGCTGGCAAAGTGACTACGTACGCCAACAGCGTATTATATACTTTGGCAAAACATTTTGGTTAAACCTAGAGAGGCTTTTAGTTTTTGCTAGCATATGTATATATAAATGCTTGTTCTAATTTGTAATCATTTTCTGGCAGGGTGTGAGGAATGGCCATTTTAATGATATTAACATACAGTTACTTCCTGGCTGGGAGGAAGTGTTGCTAAATGTTACTACTTACATTAAAAGTGGGAAGAGAGAAGTAAGTGGCTCCTCCTTTAAAAGCTATAAAATTTAGGGCCGGCCCGGTGGCGCACTGGATAGTGCGCCGCTTGGGAAGCGCGGCGGCACTCCCGCCCGAGGGTTCGGATCCCACATACAGACCGGTTCCTGCTCACTGGTTGAGCGAGGCGCGGGAGCAACGCAGAGGGTTGCGATCCCGTTGCCGGTCCCCGGTCCGGTACGGGGGCAACACTGAGGGTTGCGATCCGTTGCCGGACACGGAAAAAAGACAAAAGACAAAAAAAAAAAAAAAAAGCTATAAAATTTAGAAGCCTTCCTGCTCTGGTGAGGGATGGGGAAGCTGATTTTGACTCTCAAATGTAACCTCCATGTGCTTTGCAGCTAAATTTTCTATCATATTCACTAATTTCGTAGAATGAGTTTTACAGCTTTGTAAGTGTATTAATATTGATCTGACAATTAAATAGAGAGAAACACTTGTTTCTACATTTATAGGACCAATATATGTGTCTAGTTTCTCCATTATTGTGTCCCCCAAACCATCAAGAACTTTCTATAAACATATTCTAAATCTAAAAATGTCTTTAAAAATGAGCTTTTTCCCTTTTTCTTTTAAGACAGAGTTTCAATTGAGCCTGCATCTTGTTTACTCTGAAGGGGCTCCTTAGGAAGAGGTGCTCTGAACCTAATGCGTCCTTGCTACTGAGCTGCCGTAGGCTAGATTGGGGGCCCTGCTAAATGACCTCTTGACTAGTGTACAGAAAAATGAATTCCTTGAGTTTCAAATCATAGCTCCTGCCCAACGGGACTTATAGCATGAAGAAAAGGCAGAAGCTAGCTGAGGTTTAAGAGGTTTGTTTAGGAGAAAAATGAGGTGTTAAACAGTTAGACACTGCCAGCAGATTTTTAGCATTGTTTAATAGTTTTACAGTATTGAGTCTTAGGTCCAGATTGTAACAGTTACCCAGCTCACTGACATTAAACATCCAGTTGCCAGCTTCTGTTTTCTTGGTTGTTAATGTTCAGTCCATGAATTTTAGGTGCTTTGCTAAGTATTTTGTTAAACTATCTTTTCTTGTTTGTGTTCTCATTTGCTAACAGTTCAGTCTTTGCCTTAGAACCCACCAACAGATAGATAACCTTGTTTAAGGGTAATGAGGTAATATATATTTTGTCTGGTTATATTAACTGTAATATGTATAATTTACTCAAAAGCAGAGGTTGCTTCTAAAATCTCCACATGCTTGAAATCTAAAGCTATGTGTGTGGATATAGTCTCCATATTTATTCCTTACTGAAAATCATACTGGCATTGCAGGAATTAAGTGCAAAGAGTGTTTATAACATGGCCCTTGCCACTTAATTTTGAAACCATGGAAATATTTAAATTACCGTCTTGATGAATGCTACAGATCTTACAACACTGTATTCTTACATTGATTTGAAGGCATCCATAGATGCTGAATATAGTTATTTGTTTTTCTGGACAGTTTGGTTCACTGTAGGTATATTTAATAATCATAAGAAAGTAAAAAAAATTGCAAATACTTTAACTTCAACAATAACAACAATGTGCACTGCTCTATATGACACGTGCTAGTCTGCAGGGAAAGTCACAAGAGCGAGCTGTTGCTCGTGGGATGGAGGTCATTATTCATTTGTTTGAAGACTGATTTTTATTTCATCCCCGGGAGATACTTGCTGGAGATATATGTGAGGCAAGTTGCCTGCTTGGAGTGAATCACAATTCTCAGTATAGAACAGTGACATCCAGTGAAGGTAGGGGAAACACCAAAGACACGAGGAAAGTGGATGGGAAGAGAGTGAGAAGAGGAGGAGCAGAACCTTGATTTTAAGATTTTAAGCCTTCAAATGGGGGTGCCTAGAGAGAAATCTGGTTGGGTGAAAAGTGGCAAGTTTATTTTAGAGGAGTTAAAATCAGTGGAGCACAGTGCATTTTTCGGGTAGAGGAAGAATTCTGCATGACACTGTGATGATGACCACATGACATCATGCATTCCCCAGAACCTGCAGAAGGGTGTAATACAGAGTTAACCCTAGTGGAAAATATGGGCTTTAGTGGAAAATAATGTATCAGTATTGGTTCATCAGTTGTAACAAATGTACCACACTAATGCAAGATGTTAATGACAGGGGAAACTGTGGGGTGTGGAGGGGTGGATATAGGAACTCTGTACTTTCTGCTCAACTTTTCTGTGTATCTAAAACTGCTCTAAAAAGTCAAGTCTACTTGATTTTTAAAATGCAGTGATCCATAAAGATGAAGATGTTTAGCAGCCTGTGGGTGATGGAGGGTTGATGTTAGAAATGCAGTTTGAAAATCATCTATGTCAAGGGCTTCGGGGCCACAGGAGTTGATGAGCTCCTAGTAGGAGAGTGATGAAAGGGGTCCCCTGAAGATTCCTAATACTCCCAGATAGGGGCTGGTTCATTCCCAAAAGGAGTGACACTAAAAATTGGAGGACACATGTCACATCACAGCAGCTGAGAGAGAAATTTGAAAGAGGTTTGGTCAGTACTGAGGCTCTAAGGAGGTGAAGAATACGGAGGACTTTAAAGGGCCATGAAATCTGATCATAAGGTCAGGGTAGATCTGTCAGAGGGAGTAGCTTCAATACTGTCGTAGCTGGAGAGGTGGGTTGTAGAGGTTGAGACTCAGTGATAGGGAAGTGGGACCTAAAAGTGTAGATTCCTTCTTAGAAGTAAGCAGCCTTCCTTATAGGGAGTTGAGGGGTAGTTTTTATTTCTTATTTTTTCTTAAACTATAGAAGACAATCTGTCTTTAATAGAGGCTAGAGATCAAAAATTCTGGTAGAGGCTGGAAATTTGGGAAAAATGGTAGAGAAATATGGAAATAGATTCAAGACCCTAATTAAGGAGGAACTCTGACACCAGTTTGGAATTGGAAGATGTATTAACAAAAATATGTATAAGGTGGTTTCATGGGCCTGTCATCAGCGATTTGGGGTTATAAAGAAGCTAGTTGGGGAGACTAAATTTATATCATCTCTTTGTTTTTAATAAAGTAAGAATTGAACTTATCTGATAATTATATGGTGTTTGGGCTGTTGGACCAGCGGCACTAAGTTGAAGGTTTGAGATATTTTAATTTGAAATCTCCTACAGTGAAGTGCTTTAAATATACTGCATAGTGGCGTCGTTTTTAACCCAAAAGGTCTCGTAGAAATTATCATGTCTAACTCATTCATCTTTCACAGATGAGAAAGGCACAGAGAAAGGTTATGTTGATGGCCTAAAGTCACATGGCCGTTTAGGGGCAGAATCAGGACGATAACGGAGGTCTTCCCTTAGACAATCTCGTATTCTACTACTACATTACCACAGGTGTGAAGAATTTTAGCTTATCCAGGGAGATGTCTGCTAGCTGTAGACAGATGGCATTAGAATGACAGGGGACAGCTAAAAGCAAAATTTCTTTTTTTAAAATTGAAATATAATTCACATACTATAATATTTTCCCTTTTAAAGTGTACAATTGAGTGGTTTCAGTATACTCACAGAGCTGTGCAGCTGTCACTACTACATAATTCCAGAACATTTTTATCACCCCAAAAGAAACCTTATATCCGTTCAGTCACTCCGCGTGTTCCCTGCCTCCAGCCCCTCAGCAACATCTATTCTGTGTCTGTCTCTATGGATTTGCCTCTTCTGCAGATGGGATCATACGGTATTTGGCTTTTTGTGTCTGGCTTCTTGCACTTAGCCTAAGGTTTCCAAGGTTCATCATGTTGTAGCATGTTATCAGTACTTCATTTATTTTTATGGCAAAATAATATCACACTGTATGGACGTACCACATTTTGTTTATCCCTTCATCAGTTAGTAGACATTTGGGTTGTTTCCACTTTTTGTTGTTGTGAATAAATACTACTACGAACATTCATGTGCAAGTTTTTTACATGGACACATATTTTCAGTTCTCTTGCTGTACCCCTATGAGCGGAATGGCTGAGAAATCTAAAGGTGACTGTATTTTACATTTTAAGGGACTGCCAAGTTTTCCAAAGTGGCTGCATAATTTACATTCTCACCAGCAGTGTAGGCGGGTTCCAGTCTCTTCACATCCTTACCAATGTTTCCTACTGTGTTTCCTTTTTCTTATAGCATCTAGTGGGTGTGAAGTGGTATGCCATTGGGTTGTGATTGGCATTTCCCCATGACTAAGGATGTTGAGCATCTTTTAATGTGCTTATTGGCTATTTGTATATCTTACCTGGAGCAATGTCCATTCAAATCCTTTACCCCCTTTTTAATTGGGTTGTTTGTCTTTTCCTTATTGAGCTGTAAGGGTTCTTTATATATTCTGGATACAAATCCATTATCAGATATATGATTTGTAAATATTTTCTCCCGTTCTCTTGGAGGTTTTTCACCTACTTGATGGTGTCCTTTGAAGCACAAATGTTTCTAATTTTGATGAAGTCCAATTTATCTGTTTTTTCTTTTGTCCCTTGTGCTTTTTGTGTCATATCTAAGAAGCCATTGTCTAGCCCAAGGTCATAAAAATTTACTCCTGTGTTTTCTTCTAGGCATTCTATATGTTTAGCTCTTAAACTTAGGACTGCTACCCATTTGGAGTTAGTTTTTGTATGTGGTGTGAGGTGGATGTCCTGCTTGATTCTTTTGCCTGTGGATATACAGTTGTACCAACACCACTTATTGAAAAGAGTCTTCTTTTCCCCATTGAATTGTCTTGGCACCCCTGCTGGAAATTAAATTATCATAAATGAGAGGGTTTAGTTCTGGACTCTCAGTTCTATTCTGTTGATCTATAGGTCTATCCTCAAAGTTCTTTTAATAAAAACAGTGAACACATTAATTTGTCACATTACTAAATCCATGTGGAAAATAGAGAATGGAAAAATATCTGTAATCCTGTCACTGTAAATGTTTTGCTATATTTCCCTCGAGTGAGACTTAGACCATTTAATTCTTTTACAATTGTTATTCCTACCTTTTTTTTTTTTTATTTTAACTCACTGCTCAAGTTGCTCATTTCTCTTCTTATGCACTGGAAAAGACAGAAGGGGCTCTGCAAAGCAGCATAATCCCTGGACACACACAGGGAGGAAGGGGTAAAGGGATAAATTTTATTTTAATATTTTGTATTTTATTGTTGCCTTTTTCTATTGTAAGCTACTGATTCATCAGTGCTTTGAATCACAAGTTGCCTTAATTTAAGGGCAAGAAATGAGAGCATTCTGAACAAAATGCAAATGTTTTTGAACCCAGGTTCAAATCGATGTCTCTTTTATACCTGACTTATCTGTTTGAAGCATATTTCTACTTAAACTGATTTTTTAAAATTACGTACCTACACTATAATACTCATAACTTAACTTTTAGAAACCTCTGTGACCTTATAAACAGAGATCACTTAAGAACCAAAATGGGAATCCATATTTTCAGAGAACTGAGAGATTTTCTGATCTAAGGAATGCAAATCTCAGAAGGAAGGATTGTGTTCTACTTAAGAGCTAGACATGAAAAACACATGCAATTTTTAAAAATCTTTTATGCCGTTGACTATTTACACGCTATATTTTAAACTTTTTGATTTTGACAATGACTTGGCTTATGTATGAAATAGCTTTAGCTTAGAATGATCAGATAGCGAAATACTGCTTTTAAAAATGAAGTGTCTTATTTAAAATGAAAGTCTATATTGTTTTGCCCACTCAAACTTACCATGTCCAGAAGAGGGCTGTTGATTCCTTCATCTCAAAGCCTGTGCTTGCTGCTCCGTCTTCCCCATCCTTCCCTTCTCCTTCGTGATCTGCCCCTGCCGACTTCCCAGCCTTTTCGGACCACAGCCCACTCTCTCCTGGTTACTTATTTTACCCCAGCTGTATTGCTCTCTTTACTGTTACCCGAACAGAGGAAGCTCTGCCTCCTCTAGCTGGGCTCCTCCCATGTGCTCCGCTCCCCATTGCAAGGCTGGTTGTTCTTACCTCCAGCACCCAGCACGTGTGTGTTCTTCACAGCCGTGATAGCCTTATTTGTACATTTACTGCTGTATTACCTCTGTCCCCCGTGGTCCATAATCACCTCGGAGGCAAGGATCTTATCTATCTTTCCCCTAAATCTCCAGCACCTAGAGTATGGTTGCTGCTCCATAAATATGTGTCCAATAAATGATCAGACAGTAAAGTGTTGTAACCAGAGGTCAAAACTCTCGGGCATCGGAGAAGATGTGCATGTGAGTCACACCGTAATTCACGTGTTGCCACAGAGTGGACCTTGTCAACTGCTTGCTTCCTGAGGATCCGACTTACGGCAACTTCCACCATTTGAATGCAGTAAAGGAGAAAGTTGCTTCAGTCCCCCCCCCCACCAGTCCCGCACACACACACTGGGTTTTGAAGCCCAGAAAAGTGATTGACATAACAGCTTTCCTTTAACTCTGATAGTCTGTGACCTTCATTCAACATTGACCTTTGTGGGAAAAGACTTTCTCTGAATGAGGCTTCTTAACTGTTTCTGAATTTATCCATACTCAGCTTGCCCTGTAAATTTTGTCCATGGTGTTATAGTTAAGGATCTTAAGGGATGAATTTAATAGAAAGTTATACAAAATTTTTGTCATTTGCTTCTGTTAAAAGAAAACAATTGCTGTAACTGTATTAAAGGACCCTCTTCATTAAGAGGCAGCTGTTTTCCTATTTTGTTTTTTTTCCCTCTTAACTATGTAAGTTATGCTGAGGGGGATGTAATAACATGATTTTAAATTGATAATTAGTGTGTGCAAGGCACTTGGCAGTGAAATTCATGGCAATATCAGTGGCATAACTTTGGCAATAGACAAGTACTAAATATAATCCAAATGTCAGTGTAAAAGAAAAACAGTACCTGGTAGGCAATGATTTATATAATGTCTTTAGGAAAATATAGTCAATTACATTAAATTTCTAAAATCAAAATAAAACATGTAGTTTATTTAAAAATCATAGTACCTGGAGGCATAGTATATGTGTGTCTATATATATGTGTGTGTATATATACATTGTGTGTATATATATATTTACATATCATTAAGAATGGTCATAGTTGCCCCCACTTGTACTTCTCTTCTAGACATAAACCCCAAAGGAAACTCTTAGATGTTTCTTCTGGAATTTTCCTCCACATCTCTAAGCAATGTGTTTGTTCTGCTATGTAGTGCTCTGTCCATTTTAGACATTATCTTTTGACTTCTGGTTTCGATGGATGAGGATTTCCCTCTCATGCTACTGCCTGACCTCCCCTCCATCTCCCATGCAATGTTTTTACATCTCTGGTTTTAATTAATTCAGGGAGCAATGTTTGCCTCTTTAAAATTATGTAAATAATGTTCAACGTAGAGCCAAAAGGTATGTGTTGCTTATTTTTTCTTTCTTGTTCAGGTTTTAGTTTTTCCTGTAGTTTCTAATTGCCTTTCTCTTGTCTCTTGCCCTGGGTTCGACATCCATTTAATACTCTCCAGATGTTCCACTCCAGCATGTGTTTTCTTGGGTTTCCATCCACCTTCTCCTCCCGTCTCCACCTGGCCTCCCGGTCCCCAGGCCTCCGTCTGCTGCTAGACTCTGTATCTCTTTGGTTTTCTCCAAGAGGCACTGAGTCCTGGGGTCTTCTTTACTCTTGGTTTCTCCACCCGTGTTCCTGGGCAGTACATTTCTGGGATGATGGATAACCAAAAATATCTTTATTCTATGGTTATATTTGATTGGTAGATTGGCCAGGTGTAAAATTCTAGGCTGAAATTCTTTTTCTCTCAGAATGCTTTGTGGCCTTAGCTTCTTTCTGGTTGGATGAAGAGAATCTTAATGCAGTTTTGATTCTCAGTCCTTTTTATTTAGACTTGGGAACATTTTTCTCTCTTCTCTTTATGTTAGATGGTGTGTTTGTGTGGATCTCCTTTCCTTAATGGGTCTTTTCAACCTAAAGACTGATTTTCTTTACTTTGGGAAATTTCTTATATTAATTTTTGGTAATATTCTTTCCATTTTTACATTCTGTCTTTCTACAACTTAGTCATAGATTGAACTTTCTGGATTTATATTTCAAAAAAATTATTTTTCACTTGATTTATTTCTTTATCTTACCGTTTTACTGTTTTGGGTATTTCCTTGACTTATCCTCTAGCTCTTCTATTGAGGCTTGGATTTTTTTTAACAATCTTTTTGTTTGTTTTTAATTCCAAGTGCTTTTAAAATGTCTTTTCCCCCTACTTTTATAGTAACATTCTGATCTCAGTTTATGGAATAATATCTTCTCTATCTCTTTGAGAATATGAAATAAAATTTATTTGAAGTTTTCTTTTGTTCCCTCATTGATGTTTTATCTAGTTCCCTTTTTTTGTTTATGAAATCTCTTCTTAGATGTCCCAATGTGTGTTTCCAGTCTCTGTTTAATAAGCTCTTTTATTTCTTAATTACATAATTTAACTTTCATCTAATAATGCAAATAGTGTAATACTGAATAGTTAATAAATTTCAGATACTAATAAAATTAACATATGCTTACAGTGATTTGGCCCGATAAAAGGTGACAACTTTTTCCATTGCTTATCATATTTATTTTCTTTTCCTGAAAGATTTTTCAAGAGTCATAAAAGTAACAAGAGAACAAATTTCTTAGCACATCTAGATAATGACAAGCACTATGCCTGATCCTTCAATCCTATTGGGAAAAGTGGTTTTGCATTGTGCAGGTAAAAAGTATCAATCATTATAAATATATATGTTTATATAAACTTGAATAGTGTGTTAGTCTGTTTTGTGTTGCTATAACAGGAATACCTCAGACTGGGTAATTTGTAAAGAACAGAGGTTTATTTGGCTCACGATTCAGGGACAGCTGCATCAGCAGGCAGCAGCAGGTACAAGCAGATCACATGGCTAGAGGAAGCAAGAGAGAAACAGGAGAGGTGCCAGGGTCTTTTAAACAACCAGCTCTCGTGAGAACTAGTAGAGCGAGAACTCACTCACTAACCCCACCCCCCAGGGAGAGCATTACTCCATTCATGAGGGATCCGCCCTTGTGACCCAAACAGCTCCCAACACTGCCACATTGGGGATCAGATTTCCACACGAGTTTTGGGGGGACAGTAACATCCAAACTCTATCAAATAGTAATCAAGAAATCCTTTTGTGGAGTGAAGTCTGGATTTTTTTCCCAGATGTTCATGGTTAATTGTGTAAGACAATACATTTGGTTAAGTTATATATTAGTTTATTTAGTAGAAGTCTGAGATACAAAAATCGGCATCAAGAAAGGATATTTTGAGACTTTAACTCCTCATAAAACACACTCTATGCTGAAATTAGTGCCTTCAGCAATCTCTGATACCCTGTCTATATTAGTAGTTTTAGGCCTTTCCACAGGATTGAAAAATATTTCTGCTAGTTGTTAAGCTGTTATTCTGAAATCATAAATATATACATTTAAAATAGACAAGTTGCTATCAATCCCTTAAAATTATTTTAAATAAATTATATTATTTTCCAAATATTAATAATGCCATAATTAAGCATAAGGCAATAAAACAGCCATTATAGTAGCTTGGTTGCCAGGAATTAATTAATTTATTTACTATTATTATTTATTTTTACCTGTTCCTTCTGAAAATGAAAGCTGAGAGCAAAGAAAAGAGGGAAAGAGAAAGGAGAAGGTGTTGAAGAACGGTATGGCTTTCTCTGTGAAGCTCGACAGTGGATTCCCCAGCGTCAGTCCGCCCCACAGTGACACCTTTTTAAGGCGTGGGACAGATACGTGGTGTTGATCCAGAGGAGGGATGCTCCTGAGGATCTCTCCATTTTAATTCTTCCAGAGATCTGAGAGCTAAGCCTAATGAAGCAGCTCCCAATTTGGGACCTTTGAAGAAGCTGCCACATCTAAGTGCCAGAAACTGATAGCTGGGACACGGGGTGTGACAGCTGTGACAAAGGGCAGAGCAAGTGGGTGTGTTTACAATACATGGCAGAGATTTAGCTTTCTTGTCTCATGTGGTGTTTGGTCCGGCGGCACAGGCAGGCTTCTTGGGCCCACTTGACCTCCTCTATGACCTCCTTCCCCCAGCCATTCTCAGTGATTGTTCCGGCTGTGGCTGTGTGACCTTGTCCTGGGCCAGGACAAGTGGAAGGCTCTGCCCATGAATAAACATTTACTTAGGGTTAAAAGAAATGAGCTATAAAGTTTAAGTACCATTTATAAAGTTTACTGCAAAGTTCCCTTTCTTTGCTTCAGTCTCTGGCCCTTGACCTGTAAATGTCACTGTCACCCAGAGGCCCACCCTGGACGTCTTCTCGCCCCCTTGCCCAGGCTGCTTGCCTATTAGCTAATGTTACAGACATCTTTCTTACCTGAAACTCCCCCGAGCATCAGCCTTGCACTTTGAATTTCTTTGTGGAGAGCGCACAGGTCCTGCACATTGAACGTGCCCCCAGGTAAACTCCTCTTTCACGAGGCCTCTCCCCACCCGAGCTTTACCTCTATCTCTCCAGTCCCCCTTCAGAAGACTGTCAGAGTCATCCTTTGCTGCCACCCCCTATTAGTTCCATCAGTCAGGTCCTCTCAGGATCTCTCTTCACGACTAATTGCAACTGGGATTCCTGCCTCTCACCATCCTCGAGTCTGCCTCCTACATTTTTCTATTGGGTAAACTTCCAGAAAGGTCAATAGGGTTGTGCCATGGCTCTGCCTAAATGTAGTTGCCCTGGGCTCCCAGTTGCTTTGAGGAAGCAGATTCTAGAGCCGACAGGGTTGCTGGGGGCTGATGAGCTTCTCATGAGAGCCCATTCCTAGTGGTTCACCTCCAGGGTGCTCTGGGCTCTCCACCTTCGTCTTTCCCACCTTCCTCTCCACAGTCAGCAGTTCCCACTCTACAAGAGGAAGGAATACATCTCACCTCTTCACAATCTTGCTGTGGGGCTGGCTCTCTGGTACAAAATTCTCAAGGTCACAAACCAACAAGACAACAGGTAGGGAATAAAAACCAGCACCTCTTCCCCGTGCACAAGGTCAGCGACAGTTTGCTCCTCAGGGAGAGCTCGGAGAGCGTTGGTCGGACACCTGGCTGTGCTCGTGCCATTGATCTGTACCTGCGAATGGAGGCTCAGAGGCAAAGTGGTCATTATGGGATGTGTAGTAACCTGTGTATTTTAGTGGAAAATGTGAAATCGCATTTTTTTTTTCTGACTTAAATGATTGGTTAAAAAGTAAAGACAGGTGTTGCCACTTAGGGTTTGGCAGAAGTTTTCCAAAATTTGAATGAGCTAAATCTGCAGCTTTAGGGTTTAGAAGAATCCTTCAAGCATGTGATACAGAATGACCGTGGTATACACTCCAGAGAGCCTTATTCACTGAGAATGCAGTGTCAGCAAGGTAGCCCTGGGCGATAAGAGAGAACTATTCCATCAAACGGTAACAGAGTAGCAAAGGGGTGTTATAAATGACATTTTTATTTTCCTCAAACCTGAGCATATTACGTGAAAAAGGTGCATCTAAATGAGAATGTAGCAGGGATGATTAGAAGTCATTTAAAACTTCTTGGTACAGCTACTAGGTACACTGCCCTGAAGTTAAGAAAGTATATGATTCTCATGACTAATTAACACATACTTTTGCAAGTCAGTGGTTTTTGTTTCTTTGCTTTCATTAAACTTTTAAAATGACCTAATCACTATGTCAGCAGATAGATGATTTCAAATAACTTTACCATTAGAGCACCGTATTATTTTTGGCACATGGTTCAGAAGCCCAAAGTACTGATGGATCTTGCTCTAACAAAACTTTACACTCTCATTTATTGTGGGAACTCAATTGCTCAGGTCTACAGAATGAACAACAGGGACAGAACTGATGCAAAACCCTGTCCTCGTCTAGCAGTAGACAGTGTTCTCCCACAGTTACATGAACTAGAAGGCCAGGGAGGACGCAAGTCCATCATCTCATTAAGAGATGCATGTCCTCCCTCTACTAAATTTGATTGGCTTTAAAAAAAAAAAAAAAAGATGCGTTTCCAACAAAATTTTTATTTAATAATTATCAAAATGTGTTCTTTTTTATCAGTTGTATATAGTTAATAATTATAATGAAAACTCAATCTGGATAGCCGTATAGCCACAGGAAATTAAAAGAAAATTTTAATTTCCATTCACTATTTTTGTGAAGTATGATAGGGTGGCCAATAAAAGACATTCAAACAAAAATACATTAAATTAGCATAACCCATATTATTCAAGTGTAATGGAAAAAAATTTGAGATGAAGGGATGATATGAAATTTCAGACTTCAAGAAGTATTTGTTCATGTCTTTCATATAGTGGGATGTGATGGGTGTCTATGGTGTTTAAAATCTACTGGCTACATTAAAATTCCATGCAAATTTATTTTAAACTTTCAATATTTACAATATGTCAGAAATGATAACTTTTGCAGCTACTTAACCTTACGAAATATTTTAGATGTTACCTTGAAAATATATGAGGTCAAAGCTATCTATAGATTCAATGCAATCTCTGTCAAAATCCTGATGATATTTTTTGCAAAAATAGAAAAGTCTATCCTAAAATGAGATTTCTAATATGGAATCTCAGTAGACTGCCAAATAGCCAAAATAATTTTGAAAAGGAAAAACAAAGTTGAAGGACTTACATTTCCTGATTTTAAAACTTACTACAAAACTACAGTAATCAAAACAGTGTGGTACTGCTATAAAGACAGATATATAAATCAATGGAATAGAATAGAGAATCCAGAAATAAATTCTCAAATATATGGTCAAATAATTTTGAACAGGGTATCAGGACCATTCAATGGGGAAAAGACAGTCTTTTCAATAAATAATGCTGGGAAAACATGCAACAAAATGAAGTTTTGGACCCTTACTTAATGCTATGTATAAAAATTAACTCAAAATGGATCAAAGACCAAAATGTAAGATGTAAGAGAATAAAACTCTTAGAAGAAAACAGAGGAAAAATTTCATGGCATTGGATTTGGCAACAATTTATTGGATGTGACACTAAAAGCACAGGCAACAAAAGCAGAAATAGATAAATTGGAGTTAAAACTAAACGTTTTTGTTTATCAAAGGATGCTGTCAACAGAATGAAAAGACAATCTATGCAATGGGAGAAAATATTTGAAAGTCATATATCTGATAATGGATTAATATTAAGAATATATAAAGAACAACAAAAACCAAATTCAGAAATGGGTAAAGGACTCGAATGGCCATTTCTCCAAAGAAGACGTACAAATGGCCAATAAACATGTGAAAGATATTCTCGACATCACTAAACATTGAAAAACGCAAATCAAAACCACAATGAGATACCACTTCACACCCATCAGAATGGCTGCTATCAAATAAATAAATGAATCGAAAACAGCAAGTGTTGCTGAGCACGTAGAGGAATTGGAACCCTCATATGTTGCTGTGGGACAGTGAAATGGTGCAACTGCTGTGGAAAACAGTATGGCTGTTTCTGAAAACATTGAACATATAATTGCCATATGATCTGGCAATTGCACTTCTGCATATATACCCAAAAGAATTGAAAGCAAGGACTAGAACAGATTTTTTACACCAATGTTTATAGCAGCATTATTTACAATAGTTCAAAGGTAAAAACAACCCAAATGTCCATCTGTGGATGAGTGGATAAACAAAGTGTGGTGTGTACAAATGGAATATTATTCAACCTCTAAAAAGAGTAAAATTCTGATACATGCTATAACATGGATAAAGAAAACTTTATACTAAGTTATATAAGCTAGGCAGAAGACAACAAGTATTGTATGACTCCGCTTACATGCAGCAACTACAATAGCCAAATCATAGAGACCGAGCACAGGATAGCGGTCACCAGGGACTGGAGGGAGAGGGGGTGTAGGGAGCTGTTTAATGGGCACAGGGATTCTGTATGGCAAGATGAAAATGTCCTGGAGGTGGATGGTGGTGATGGTTGCACAACCATGTGAATGTTCTTAATGTCACTGAACTGCACGCTTGAAAATGGTTAAAATGGTAAGTTTTATATTGTATATATTTTACCACAATAAATAAATAAAATGTTGAGATAGTTTTTAAGATTTATGGACACACAGATCTTCAAATTTCTCTTAGGGAATATGTGCACAGCTATGCACATATTTGGAAAACACCTGTCTGGTGTCCTTCCGGGTCTCATCCAGCATCTTGTCCTAGCCACTAGGCAATTCACGCCTGCTGCACATTCTTTCAAGTTGTTCCCTGCCTGAAATGCCCCTTTCCCCCCACCCAATCAATGAGTGGAATTTGATACTCCAAGACTCAACCCAAGTGCCCACCACCTTCAGAAAGACAGTGCTGCTCCTCCAGACAGAACCCGTTTCTTCCTCTACTGTGTTCCCGGAGAACTTGAAACCTCTGATACATGCCATTCCTGTCCCCAAGCAGACCGAATTGCATAAGAATAAAGATGGTGTCTCACTCACCTCTGTAACTTCTACCCATGTATAACATAGAGCAAAATTTGAAGCAGAGTCTTAGTAAATAGCTGAATAACTGAATATATATATATATATATATATATATATATATATATATATATATATAAAAATAAAATTCTTCCCTCATAATCCTCCCCTGAGAGAGTAGACAGACGTTTTCCTCCACTTTCCAGAATAGGAAAATAAGACACAGAGAAAGTTAACACCGTGCCCGGGCTGCAGGCTCGCTGCGGCTGGTGGGGGTGAAGGGGTAGCATCAGAATGCTGCTCTCTTCTGAGTGCTGATCTGTGGAGCCAGGCACTAAATCTTTCTGTCAATAAGTTAAGAGCATTACTTTATTGGTTATAAAACACATGTTCTCGAATATTTGCCGAAGGTCCTGTCCATAAATGAATAATCTTATACATATTTCTGCTACCCCTTCCATAATAAACCCCCCACCACTGTTCCAACACCAGGAGGTTGGAAACAGCTGTGTCATTAATGAACGATAGCAGATCCTAACCGGTGACCTTCAGATGAAAGGCTCATTATTTCCTTACTGGTCTCGAGAGCTATTTGGTTCCCTAGCACGCCAGCATGGGATTTGGACTGAAGAGTCTAAGCCTTGAACTATAAAAAAACGTAGGTAGTCCTTGATACAATTTAGAGCGATTACATTCTATTGTGCCAAGAATTCCTTATTAAAAATCAATTTAATTGTGCATATGCCATCTGGTTGGTATTATGATCTTTTATGGGGGGAAAACGTGATTTTGTATTTACCTCATGTTCCATAGTATAAGCATGTAATTTTGCAGAAACAGGCATTTTGTAGTGTTGAGAAATTAGTAATTAAAGAAAATTTTAAAACGTTTACCAGACTTCCCTTTACTAACTTCTGTGACTTTGAGCTGTAAGATTCAACTTCTTGAATCATTTGAGATCTTAATGGAAAAAAAATACCAAATTAAAGTAAAAAATTTACATATGCACATCATCTGCTGCATTTATTTGCATGTAATAATTTCTATTTTATTTTATACTTTTGAGATTCAAATTCCAGTCCCTTAAAATATAACCTAGATTGTCCCATTGGTATTAATTTAAGTTGTTTTATTCAAGGGATTTGGATAATAAAGAGTAAGAAGTTTGCTTTTGATTTTCTGTTGGGTCGGTGTCAACCATACGAGCAAAAGATTGCAATATTTTAGCTCAAAACATTGCAGGAAAATATTTCAAACTAGAGTGATTGCATTTTGTTGTACAAAATAAAGAAGATTTTTGTAGCCTGCTTTTCAAAGCAATCTAAAAACCCTAATCTAAAAAGGATCCTTTGGCTTTCTTAACATGGCATTTGAGGAGGAAGATCTGGGTAAGTTTTCTTATTTTTTTGGTCTGCTTATGTTTTTATAGTTGTGATGTGTTTTGATCATGTTATAATCTTAAAATATCAGCAGCATAGTAAGTTAGTAGCCATAAATATTGGTTTAATTCTAAATTGCCTTAGCTTTAGTTCTGTTTTAAAAATCACATATTTGTTATGTCGGGAGCCTACTATTAGTAACTGCAGTCAGTTCAACACTGATTTGGGATAAGCCACAATATATTTTATCTTCTCTGTGCCCCAATTTCCTCATTTGTGAAAAGAGGAAAACACCTCTTCATTAGGCATGTCACGATGTTTAAATGAGATAATACATTTAGAGTGTTGCAGGGTTCTTGGAGTAGAGTAAGCAACAAATGCATGTTAACTTTCATCATCAAAAATAACAGAAACGACAATTTGTGTGGTTGTCTTTCCATTTGTACGTTTTTTAAAAAAATGAAGCTTGGGGAGGTTAAGGAAGTTGCCCATCCTCATGCAGCAATTAAGAGCTCAAACTAACCTGTCCTGTGCTCACTTTTATGTGGGCTCTTTTCTTTAACGTTAAATATTAATATTCTGTATGTATTCATTTATTGAGCAGCTACTGTGTGCCCAGAACTGTACTAGATCCTGGGTGTGCAGTGGGGAGTGGAATTGTTGTAATCTGGCCAGATACCAGTGCAACACAATGACAGAAGGTGACAAGCTCAGAGAGAAGTGAGCATGGAGCGGTGACAGAGAACAGCAGGGTCTTGTCTTCTACAGGTTTTTATAAAAGTTGAAATAATGCTTATTTGTTGTAATGATAATAGTGATGTATAAATAAAAAATAACTTCCCCTCATCTGCCTTCATTTCTGCTCAGGCAGTCAGTGGGAACGGTCTGCAGCCTTCCATACTTGCCTGCACGTTCATACAAACATTCATAAACACAGAGCATTTTTGTTGTGGTTTTACAAAAAATGGGTTGTATACACTTCATTCTGTAACTTTCTTTTGTTTGCTTGTTTGCCTTGAGAAGTCCTTAGAAGTTTTATGAGTATGTGGTCTTTGCTGCTAGCATTTTACCTGCCCAGCACTGACTCAGTGAGAGAGAACCATGCTGAGATTTTCTAGATGAGACCCTGCCCATTTGTTACCATTTTTGCTCTGGTCTCCACTTCATTCTGGCTACTCAATACTGTAATTTATTAGACAAAAGATACTGGAGGGGAGAGTTTGCAGAATATCTTCTACTGCTACTACTACTACTGTTACCACTATTACTATTTCTTCAGTCATTATTATTTCTGACAACCATTGCTCTATAATAGCATCCCTGATTTTTCCCCTTGACTTCATATCTACCTACCTACTTATCTATTTATTTATTTTGCCTTTCCTTGTGTCAGTCTCATACTATTTCTTGGGCATTCCTTCATTTCCATCCATCCAGATTTAACATTTTAAAAGATGGGTGCATAATACCTCATAGATTTGCTACCATCACCTCCTACGAAAGAACTTTAGGGCTTTTTCCTATGCAGTTTGTTTTGTTTTCCACTACCAACAATACTGCAAAAGAAGACATATTTTTATGTACTGGTGCTTTTACTTATGAGATGTGGATTTCTAGAAATAGATTTTTTAGGCAAGATATGTGTTTGATTTTTATCTTAATACATATGGCCAGGTGAAATTTCAAAAAAGATTGTAGCATTCTGACTTGTAAATAGATAATCTTTAACGCAAGTGAATCAGCTCAGACCTGATGTGCAAATTAGTAGACCATGATGTTATTGTCACTTTAGTGAGAGACCATATGGCTAATTTTAAAAATTATTCTCCATAGGGCCCTTTTTACTTCAGACTTCTGCCAGGGACCCTGGAATAACAGAGTAAATGGAGGAACAGGGCATCCTTTCCCAAACTGAGCAGTCATCTGTTAAGTATGTGGGCTGTTAGTTGAGAACCTGAGAGCGGCGGCAGGTACAACCCGCCAAAGCCGTCCGGTGGTGGCGGGACGTCCAGACAGGAGCCTGTGCAATTAGCCAAGACGGTTACTGCGTTTTTGGCACTCAGGCAGCAGTTAAAGCAAAGAAGGATCTTTTTCCAAGAAGGAAAAGCCATTTAATAAGTTTGGGTCAGTTTGCTCCTAACAACACTACATTTGAGAACCAAAAACCCCAGGAGCTTGGCAAGCCAGCAGCAGTTGGCAGGTCCTCCCACCAACTCACCAAGTCTGCAGCCGTCCAGCCAGGACCTGGCTCTCTGGGCTTTGACTGTATTCATTTAATAGCATTCCTATTAACAAGAAAGTAAAGGCAGAGGAATCTTTGTCCCCATTAATCCAAAAGAGTACAATTTAGTGGCCGTAAGCAAGCCACTATCCAAGTAGCTGCACATCAGACGGGGGATAGGCCGTCTGTGTGCATTGAGGGCTCTTTGGTGTATGCAGCTGGGCACTTGTGGCCCACCAAAAATGACATTAATGTTTAGGAATTGGGTGGTGCTTTTTTGTATATGAATTAACATTTGTATATGACTCAGTAGTGTGAAAGTCTGATTTTATAGTGTGTCAGAGAGCTGTCGTGTACCTATCTCATGAGTAAATAAAATAAAAACTAAGTACGTTTGTATAAATATTTAAAAATACATCGCGTTCTCAGACTTTTTCCGTTTCACCTATGGAAATCTTGCCAAAACAAAATCAAGTTTGAGTGTTTACAATGTAAGAGAAAACCAGCTCACAGATTTTGAAATTAAGAAGTGTACTTTTTTGTTCGTTTTTTCGTTCGCTTGTTTTAATTTTTTGTGTCTCTGCCAAATAAATAGTTCCAATGAAATAAACAGGTCTGATCATCTAATGATGGATTATCTGAATACAGATTGAGATTGAACTGGAAATGTTGAGAACGAACTTGTTTATACTTTTTAAAAAGCTGCAGCACCTGCAACTGATAAAAATTAGTACAAACATATCAAAGGTCTTTGAAAAAACGTGGCCAACCCAGTGCCAGCCTGGACAAAATCAGAATCCTGGCTGCTTAAAGGAAATTTGCTAATATTCATCTAACCAACAACATTAATCTGAAATGAAGAGTAAAAATTTTTTTGTGATTTAGGATTGCTTGGAACAATGTCAGTGTCAACAAGGTCAATTCAGAGGAGATGCTATAGATTTCTTAGAGTTTTTTTCCCCCTTATTGTATATTTTCAACAACTTGGGTGTCTTGGTTATACAAAAGTCACTCAGTCTCTAAAATAATTTCTCATTAATAATTTATAAGGATTATTGCCGTTTTCAGGGTCTAAAGTTGCAAAGGTACTGGATTCACTTCCCGTGCTACTCTGGCCTCAAGAATAGGTGTACAGTTCTAAGTGCGAAGTCAGGCTAGAGGGGTTGTTATTTTAAAAGGAGAGGAGCTTTCAGAACCCACACTCCCATGCATACAAACATGATCATGCTTCATGCAACAGTCACATGTCATTATTTTGCTTATCATAAACATCTGTTAAAACAACATTTCTATGTTTTATCATGGTGACCCGATACACTTATTTCTTTAGTCCAGGGTTTCTCAACAGTAGCATTATTTACATTTGGGGGAAGATAATTCTCTGTTGTAGGGGCTCTTCTGGGTGCTGTACAGTCTTTGGCCTCTACCCACTCAATGCCGGTAACACCCTCTCCTGAGTCGTGATGATAAAAAAGATCTCTAGACATTGTCAAATGTTTCCTCAGAGGCAAAATCGCCCCTGGTTGAGATTTACTCCTTCAAACAGTTATATAAATAAAATGTGAACATGTTTAAAAAGTTCAAAACAGTAGAAGAGTTATAAGTGAGTCTCTCTCTTTCCCCCTAGAGAACTTCTACCACCTAAAGATAGTGAATATTATTGATGTCTTCTATGTCTTCCAGAAAGTTGCTATGCATGGATAAGTATACACATCTCTTCTGCACTATCGTGACCATTCAAAATAAACCTTGACCTTTTCATTTTAATAAAGTATCTGTGAGATTTTAATATTACATTGTATATGGATTTATATTACTCTTTTTCATGTCTGCGTAGTATTTTATTATATGGATGAACCATAATTTATTTCATCAGCTATCAGTGTATATGCAAGTTCAAATTTTTTCTTTTTCCAAATATGTCACACCCTTATATTTTCATGTTGAATACTGTGTGATTACAGATATAAGGTATAATTTAGAGTATGTTCCTAAAAGTGGAGTCACTGGGTCAAAGGAAAAGTACATTAAACATTCATACACAGTGCTATGTTACCAACTAGGTATTAGAGTAGCTATTTCCCCAGGTTATCAAACTTTTAATTCTTTGCCCATCTGATAAATAAAAGATCATATCCCTGTGTGTGTGTATGTTTAATAGAAGATGAGATTTTCTATGTTTTTGTGTCTTTTTCCATGTGTGATCACACTACATATGTTTTATGCTTTTTGCCCATTTTCCTATCAGCTTCTAGGGTGTTGTTTTTTTCCTGACTTGTAAAAACTCTTTATATATTAATTAGTTTTGATAGATGTTTGAAATGTTGTATGACATCAATTTTCTTTCAACTTTATTAATATTTTTCTATATAGAAATTCCTCTGTTTCAAATTTTTTCCTCTTTCTAAATTTAGTCTTACAGAGAGTTATTTTCACATGCAACAAAAAAACTTTTCATATTTTCTTTTAATGCTTTCAGAGTTTTGTGCTTTATGTTTAGATATTCAAGCTATTTGTAATTGAATATAGACTGGAATACTATATAATTTTTTTTCTAAATACTATGGTAATTTATCATATGATAAAGGGCATTTCAAAAAAGTAGGATAAAGATGACTCATTAAACAAATGCCATTGACAGATTGCTGGTATTTGGGTATAAAATGATAAAGTTGGATCCACACTTGGTTATTGTAAGGGACCAATGGAAGGTCATGGTAGCTTAGAGGACGGAGGCAGTGTTGTCACAAAGGCAGGTGGGGGGCCTGATCATGCCGGCTTGTAATTTGAATCTTACTGAGATTGATCTTGTTTGAGTAGCCTTTCTTTTTCATGTTTCTTTGATGTGTTTCTCTTGTACATAGCATATATTTTGGATTTTATTTTTTTATTCATCTGAGAGTTTTAAGATTTTATTATTAATATAACACATATTTAATATTACTTCTGTCATCACGTTTTATGTTATGTTTTGAGCTTTTGATGTTTCCTTGGTTTCTATCTTTTGCTAAAATTCCTGTTACACTTTATTTCCCTAAGGACTTACAAACATGCTGCTAGACAGAAATAGAAAGCCAGCTTCATTTTTTCCCCCTTGTAAGTTAATTGCTTCTTCTGCCCAAATACACTGAAGAATTGATCTTGTATAATTTTAAAACTCATTAATTCCTACAGCAGGATATGTGGGTGTTGATCTTTCTGTATTTGTTGTTTGTTTTATTTCCTAGTACAAAGGACACCCTCTCTATTGGCTGATTAAGGTTCCAGAATTTCAGAAATTTTTCTTCTGTTAGGTCTTTGAACATTTTTTTCTACTCGTTCATTTTTTTGAAGTATACTTTTTTTCTTGTTATTATCTTTAAAGGTTTCTAACTCTATCAATTTCTCTTAAAATCAATGTTAACTTTTTGTCCTTTGCTTAGTAATGTTTTCTCAAGCCCACTCTACCTGTGTCTGACTGGGTTCAGCACTGTCAGTTCTGATTTTTATTTCCCTTTATGTGGCTATAATCTCTAACATTGACCTTTTCCTATCTGTCTTCTTCTTTGATATCTGACACATCACATTTCAGCTCATGTTTCAAAGACAATCCACATTTTCTTTAGCTCCTTTAGGCTTGCCAAGAATTTCAGAACTTTCTTATGCCCCGTGGCCTGGTTCTTCTGTAGAGATTATTTCATAAGCATTTGTCATGGTCTTTTATTTTTTCTGTATTATGTTTGGAAGATGTCTAGGGGAGGGGGGCTTCCAAGTTGGCTCAGAGCACTTTCCAATCAAATTCTGTCTCCTCTCCACTGGTCACCTGTCACTTTACAGTGATAAGCACCTCCCATGCTAGTCTTTCCTCCCCTTGGAAGAGGAGGCCTGTGTGCCTTGCAGGGAATTTCTGTATGTTATAGGTCTTCTGCTGGACAAGTTGATTGCCACGTATACTTCCTCCTGCACCCTGCTGTTCTCCCTACTTGATTCTTGAAAAAGACAAGAAAAATAGGCACATGGGCATACATTGCCCTGCAACTTCAGTTTGCCTGCTGTGTTGAATCTCATCCAGTGACCTCCACAGTCCCTACCTCTATGTTTTATGCTGTAAATAAGAGTCATTTCACCTATTTCTTGGATTACTTTTACTCTGTTTTAATCTGTAGGTTTTGTCTGCTTTTGCCATTTTCCCTTGATATAATCTAATTAATCTTGTCACATTTATCAGCATCTAATCTATGTCATTTGTAGTTTTTTAAATTTATTTTTATTAGCGTATTCATTGTTACAAATCATACTTATTCTTTATGCCCCTTATCCAATTTCTCCTCTTCTCTCTCTCCCCTCTAATAACCATCGATTTGTTCTCTCCACCTGACAGATTAACTGTTGCTCTGTTGGTTTGTTACCTAGATGATCTGTCCAGTACTGAGACAGGTGTGATCAAGTCCTCCCCTATTATTGTAAATCACATGCTTCTTCTATTTCTCTGGAGTGTGCTTTGTGGAGAGAGAGGACCTCTTCATTTTTTTTTTTTTTTTAATCTCTGCTGGTGCCTTGCCTTGTGTCAATGCAGTTTAGTCTGGCGTGCCATCTGCATGGTGGCTGTGGCTGCTGCTATAGAGACCAGCTGCTTTTGCAGCAGCCATGGCAGTTGTGGTGGCTGTGGAGGGCTACCCATGTGAAAATGGTGTTTTTGGTGTGCTCTTTACCTGGTTGCAGCTGGGTTCAGCTTCCCCCCTGGCCTCATGTGCCATTCTTAGGTGTTGTTGAGGAGCAGTGGGGGGAAGAAGGAGAAGGGAAAGGAGAGAGAAGTAGGGTGGGAAAAGTGGAAAGCGGGGGCATGATCGAGGCCCACGGCCCCTGCCTCATTCCTGCAGGGGAGACCAGGGGGCTTCCAGTGGCAGCTGGGTCATCGCTGGGCTGGATGCAGATGTCACAGGGCATGTGGCTGAAGCCCTCAGCTCCCCACTACCCCAGCTCATGAGCCTGGGGTGCTTCCTATGGCAGCTCAGTGGTCATCATTGGGCTGGTTGTGGGTGTCAGGGGAGTGTGGTTGAGGCCCTCAGTCCTCCCCTATCCCTGGCTTGGAAGCCCCGGGGGCTTCTGGTCCTTCTAGGTTTTATAGGTGTTCTTTGGTGGTGGTAGACCTTTACTAGTTAATATCAAACTTTGATCTGTGGGTATTTTGTTTTTTCTTTCAGTTCTGTGTTGGATTATTTGCTGTTCCCACCACTTAAACTCTGCACTGGAATTAACTTGTTGTCCTTTGCTTACTTCTAAAATAGGGGAACTTCCTGTGGGGACCAGCACTTGAGCCCTGTGGTTGAGCTAAATTGCTGCTTTGCTGCTGATTCCCTGGGGAAGCCTTTTTGTGCAGCTCAGGTTTTAATTGTTGACCTTGTAAGCACTTGCGGGTCTTGTGAGGTCTGGTATACCTGGGTGTGTGGAAAATGGTCTGGGCTGAGTCTTTTCAGCAAACTACATCCCCTGCAGTTCTACATTCCTGACCAGTCTCCATTGAGTGGTCCTGTGCTGACTGGAGGGCAGGTCAGCTGTCCTTGCTGTGCCCCAGTGTTCCCCTGGTGGGCCCATCTCTCCCACCACCCAACCTCCAAACACTTCCCATGGGGTGGACCATGCACTGGTCCCTTGCAATGACTGACCAGCCTCTGAGTGGCTCCTTTTTTCAGTTGTCTGTGGCCCCTCACTCCTATGTGGGTCCATGGGAACCCTATTAGTGGTCTTGCTGGCTTGGGGACCACCAAGGCCGTCTTCTCCCCTGCCACCTCTAGGCAACTTTATCTGAAGGGCGGGCACAGCTGCAGCTTTTTCCAGCCTGCTTGTCAGGGCCAGTCTGGAAGTGGATGGGGCTTGAAATGGTGGGAGCGACCTTTCTGTCTCTCATCGTGGTTTCTTCTGCCTTCATGAGCTCCGTAGGTCTGTTCTCCTCTTCCCTTGAGCTCTAGTGGCCCCAGCTTGGCTGATGTTGCTTTTTAATAGCTATACATTGATTGATTTGTAGGAGAGAGTGACTCCGGAGACCATCCATTCTGCATCTTGACCGGAAGCCCTCATTTGTAGTTTTAATTAAAGCTGTCTCGTGGTTTTATTGAAAATGGTTATTTCTTTTCTATTTCCAAATATTTTTGATGTTTTTAGTTGATGTGATGAAGGGAAGGACAGTAGGAATATCACTACTCTACACCACCTTCAACAAGGCAGCAAATTAAGTGGATTAAGCCATAAGATAAAGTGCTCACTAGATACCTATGACTGTTCTCTCAACGGCTTGAATAGAAGAGAACTCAGAATTATAGCACAGTCTTGGGAAGGTTAAGTGAAAACCCTTATAACAATTTATACATATGTTTGAAGCAGATGGTGACCCTGGTTCTCATTGCACTGAAAGTGTGGTTGAAGTATTGATTGCTGGGACCTCCATGGTAGGGAGGCTGTGGGATTGAAATTGTGGTTTAGGGATGGGAACATTTGAGTAGGTGTCAAGAATATCCTGAGCACAGAACACAGAACCTCTGGTTCTTAGTTCTTCACCAATATGTCTTCACTGAGAAAAGCCAGGCCTCTTGGGGGCCTCCGGGGAGGACAGTTGAAATTAAGAGTGATTAGGAGAGAGAGCGCTGAATCCTGAGTAGAATGGTGGTTATAGAGGGTGGTGGGTGGAGGGAGTGGGGAGATGATGGTTAAAGTCCCAGTTAGGATGAATAACTTGTTTTGGTTTTTTTCTTTTGAGATTTTTTGTACAGCATGGTGAATATAGTGAATTCTTTGCAAAATTGCTAAGAGAGTGCATTTCAAAGGTTTGTAAATGTTTATACAAAATAAGTGCTTGAGTTGATGGATATGTTAATTATCTTGTTTTAATTATCCCACATTGTATTCATAAATCATAACATCACTTTGTACCCATAAATATATACAATTATCCATTGTTAGTTTACAATTAAATTAAAGCTTTCTTTAATTATAAAAAGGAAGAGTAAGGGCCGGCCCGGTGGCGCACTGGATAGTGCGCCGCTTGGGAGCGCGGCGGCACTCCCGCCGAGGGTTCGGATCCCACATACAGACCGGTTCCCGCTCACTGGCTGAGCGAGGGGCGGGCGCAACACCGAGGGTTGCGATCCCGTTGCCGGTCACGGGCCGGTACGGGCGCAACACCGAGGGTTGCGATCCCGTTGCCGGTCACGGGCCGGTACGGGCGCAACACCGAGGGTTGCGATCCCGTTGCCGGTCACGGGCCGGTACGGGCGCAACACCGAGGGTTGCGATCCCGTTGCCGGTCACGGGCCGGTACGGGCGCAACACCGAGGGTTGCGATCCCGTTGCCGGTCACGGGCCGGTACGGGCGCAACACCGAGGGTTGCGATCCCGTTGCCGGTCACGGGCCGGTACGGGCGCAACACCGAGGGTTGCGATCCCGTTGCCGGTCACGGGCCGGTACGGGCGCAACACCGAGGGTTGCGATCCCGTTGCCGGTCACGGGCCGGTACGGGCGCAACACCGAGGGTTGCGATCCCGTTGCCGGTCACGGGCCGGTACGGGCGCAACACCGAGGGTTGCGATCCCGTTGCCGGTCACGGGCCGGTACGGGCGCAACACCGAGGGTTGCGATCCGTTGCCGGACACGGAAAAAGACAAAAAGGAAAAAAAAAAAAAGGAAGATTAAGAGTGTGAACAAACTTTTGAAAATCAGCACGCTTAGGAGTTTTTTGAACTAGGAATGGGATCATAAAAGCTGTTATAAAGGAAAGCTTTATTTAGCAATGGAATTGAGGCAGAATTGGATCCCACTGGGACTTTGTGAATCCGTCTTTGTACCGAGAGTCATGCTGGGTACAGTTGTGCACGGAGCAGCACAGGGAACATTCCCATCTCGAAAAACATAGTCTGGTGGAGACAAGAAACTGATTTTGAAAAATCTGACCCAGCAAAATTTCAGTACCGGGATTAATCTCAACTCAGATGACCACAGTGGGGCCGTTCTGTGTTTTCAGTTAGGTTCTACCATAGTAATGGGTTGAGTCTGTCATGATTTTACACTGCTGGGTTCTGTGATTTGTAGGGGGTACTCTGAAGCCTGTCAAAATCCTGGGATTCCTGTTGTATCATACACATTTAGCTGAATTTTAAGCAGCAGTGTTTTGTAGTCCATATTTCCACATCTGCTCCTTTCTAAGGCGAGTATCTGTCTGTCCTCCGGGCCCCTCGTCCGTTCCATCCTCGCTGTCTCCATGTCTTCTCTTAGCCGTGCCTGTGACCTTCCCATCTCTAAAATTGTTTTATTCTCTTGTCATGTGACGTTAGTTATATTCTTGGCACTTTGCTCTGTAGTTGGTTTTTTGTCAGTCTTCCCTAATCAATTAGAACTATAGGCTTCTTCTTTTTTTTTTTTCCTTTTTGTCTTTTTTCGTGTCCGGCAATGGACCGCAACCCTCAGTGTTGCCCCCGTACCAGACCGGGACCGGCAACGGGATCGCAACCCTCGGTGTTGC
>NW_007727878.1:202757-250607 GCF_000696425.1 Galeopterus variegatus | reverse complement strand
GTGGGAACCGGTCTGTATGTGGGATCCGAACCCTCGGCGGGAGCGCCGCCGCACTCCCAAGTGGCGCACTGTAGCAGTGCGCCACCGGGCCGGCCCCTAGAACTATAGGCTTCTTGAAAGCATGAATAATCTATATTTTATCGAGTTATACATCCCATATTACTCTAAAATATTATTAGACCATGATTCTTTCATATTATTGTGTTTTGATGGATGTCCAGTAAAGGAGGGTCAAGATTTATGAACGAAGAACACACATGACCAATAGAGGAGTTGTTGTTGATTATTATTTATCATTTTTATCTATTTGAAAGTCCTACGAAAAAATCATATTTATCAAATCACCTTTAATAGAAAAAGAGCATGAAGTTGAAACTCTTCCTGACAAAGAAAAAGTGTTGACACAAACTATATTAGATATAAACTAAATGTAACTTGTTTTTCTGTAAACACATGTGTATTACTTCTTAAAATTGATCGTTCCTTAGAATATGGCTGGCTGTGACATCGGGGATTTATGCTGTATGAAAGCATTGCTGCTGCGGCCTGTCTCATTCTCCCAGCAGCTGTGTCCAGCTGGTGGTCCACATTCCCTGCTACTTCTTCAGAGAATGGAAACATTTAGGTCAATATTGATATAAAACTTCATGAACTTTCTTCTCTTTCAGCTTTGGTTCGCCTTTGTTAATGGATTTTCTGGACAGATTTTATTTGAACGTTGGTGCATCGGCTTGTACAACGTGGTAAGCATTCTCTGTCTCCCTCTGATAGCATGCAGAACTTCAGTGACATTCCTTCACTGTTTATGTCTGGGAAGTGTATCTAAGTCAATCATCTGTGTACTTAGCAGGCAGCACAAATACATCTTTAGGGCCTTTGTTGCTGTGACACATCCTGCAGAAGCCCAAACTCTCCACACATGGTTTCAATCATAGCAGATCATTCTTGAATAACCCCATGAAATTATTAACCCATATATCTTGATAATAGACCCTTGTTTTACCCCTTTACTAAATGCCTGCACAACATTTTCATGTTTTTCGCTCAAGGGAAAATTTCTGCATCTAAACGCATTTCACTTCATAATTTTACTTCTCTACTTTTAAACGTAGATTTGAGTATACAGCACATGACCTAGTGTCCTTTTTGTCCTTCTTGAAAACATATCTGTCCCTCTGGAAGAACTTTTTATTCACAACGAGTGCTAAAATAATGAATTCTGACTTACAGCTACTGTGGAGAATGGTAATCAGCTTTTATTTATTTTTTTTGATGGTTTTCGAGTTCTTTATTATTTCACTGTAATGAATTTGAATGCTAGAAATAAATACAAACTATAAGCTGAAAGGACTCAGTGGCTGCGTAGCTTTCTTGCTTTTTGTTTCGCTGGCAGGAAGAAGTCGGTGGCTGGCAGCTGGTTGCTTTAGAGACCCCAGGATGGCCCGTCTCTTGATCTGTGCTCTGTCACGTGCTATGGAAGCTGACTGGCATTCTCTGCTCCATGGCAGTTTACATTCTGAAGCAGCCAGCATAGATAGGCATGGATGGAAGTTACCAGACATACAATAACACAACTTGTGGTGCTATAAATATGTACAGTTTGTGTATAGGTTGGTGGCTGGATACTGAAGCCATCCATGTATTCACCCTCTTTTCTGAGCAGCTGCCACAGTGGGTGTGGGGTGTAAAATGCCAGATATCAGCAGCTTGCCCCAGCCCTGTGTGGCTTACAAGTTAAGAGGGTCAGATGTGCGGACTCCGACGTCACCACGGCTAGGTTCGGATCTTGAGTTTAAACTCCATCAGTCAGTAACTGTGTTACTCGCTGCAGAGCACACTAGTACGTACATGCCGATACTGACACCCTAAAAGACTGAGGTGACCGCTGGGGAGAGCAGGGCTGAATTCATGTTCCTTTCTCTCCTGCGCTAGAATAGCTGCTCTAACCACTTACCCCATGGATAGGGGCTTAATGGTCTCTCCTTTGTATACGAAGGGGAGACCAGAGATTGTTAACTTCGCAGGACTCAACATTATTTCGAGTAGGTTATAGTTATGCAGCCTTTTAGGGAAAATGTGCTGACTGCTCCATAATGATTCAGCACAGCAAAGGGCCAAGTGTCATAGAGTTGATAACTACACAAACCCATGGTAGGTACCTTTTTATAAATAGGAAGTGGGAGTCTAGGAGGCTCTGCCTTAGAGCTAAGGACAGGACTGCAGTGCGTGTCCCCTGCTTATAGGATGAGTGGATTTTAGCCTGATTTTCATGCTCAGGGAATGAGTGCTGGATTCTTTCTGAGCTCCATGCAGCCTTGTGCAGTTCAAATCAATCCAACTAATTTTATTGAGTGCCTTCTGTACATAGGCTGACGGTATTCTGAAGGTCAGTGTTGCTCAGAGTAAGTCCCACAGACCTCTTGCAGGAAAATAACTAGGGTTTGTTTGAAAAATGCAGATTCCTGAGCCCTACCCCAAATTAAAGAGTATCTCAGAGGTACTCTAGTTATTGTTATTTATGTTAAAGATTAAGACCCACAGTGACCTTTGATCCCTAGGGTTGGGAATATGTTCTATGCATTTTTGCATTCCCCAAACTATAGAGAAGGGCACATTGCAGCACAGAAATGGATTTTGAGGTGAAATGGCCCTGAGTTACCTCAATGCTGATGGCACAGGCTTTGCAGCAGGTCACCAGGTAGCGCTGGCAGAGAAGGTGTTTCCAGTGGGCACAGCAAGGGGTCCACCAGTGGGCTCGAGGTCGCTGGCCTCCAGAGTTGCTCATGCTGGAAGGGCCAGACCTTTTGAGAACATGGAGGTTTGCCCCATGGAAAGTGTTTTGGTGACTTTCATATGAAATAAATTGAAATTTAGAGAAAAGTTAAAAAAGAGTACAAAGAACTCCTGTGTACTCCTCACCCAGATTCATTCATTATTAGCAGCTCGCCCCAACTTGCATTCTCTCTCCACACTTGTGCCCATGCGCACACGCCCACACATGTGCCCTTATGTCCATACATGCACACACATGTTCACATGTGTGCACACACTTATTTCTGAACCAGTTGAGTGTGTGTTACGGACATCGTGCCCCTTTAATGCCTAATGCTTTAGTGCATAGTTGCTAAGACCTCCATAACCAGAGTGATGATCAAACCAGGAAATTTCACCATGGATACAGTACTATGATCTAATCCATATTAGTCCATATTCCAATTTTGCCTTTATTGTTCCAGTGATATCCTATTTAGCAATTTTCTTTTGGTCTAAGGTCACTGCAGGAGGCAGTTTGTGACACAGGAGGCGCATTTGCCAGTGACTGGATCTAGGCCGATTCCCCCCATGACGTTGCCTTCACACATGTTTCTCTCCTGCCCTCCCTGCGTCTACTCTTACTATTTTTTTTTTCCCTTTTTGTCTTTTTTCGTGACCAGCTACGGATCACAACCCTCAGTGTCGCGCCAGTACCGTACCGGGACCGGCAATGGGATCGCAACCCTCGGTGCTGCGCCCGCACCTCGCTCAGCCAGTGAGCGGGAACCGGTCTGTATGTGGGATCCAAACCCTTGGCGGGAGTGCCACCACACTCCCAAGCGGCGCACTGTAGCAGTGCGCCACCGGGCCAGCCATACTCTTACTATTTATGTTGATCCCCCAAGCCAGCTAAAGTGGCAAACCACTGTTTCTCAATTTGATTCTCATAGTAAGTTAAATAGTGTTAAAATGGACTTTGAAACTTTTGCATCTCCCTAAATAATGAATGAACGCTGTCCCATTACGTTCTCACTGTATCCATAGTTGAATTTCTTTATCATTTTATTTTGTGAGTAGAATGGTACAAAAGCTGCCAGAATCAGAGGGATTTCAGCTAAATTTTATATATTTTTAGTGAAGAAATAACTTTAATGTTATTTAAGCTGTTTTAGAAAAATAATACTATTATCAAGTCGCCATAATTTGAAGAAGACTGCACCAACCTCACTTATAAAAGTAAATTTAAAAATTCTATGTAAAATATCAGCAAATGGAGTTCAACAATGTATTAAATGAATAAAGTATTTGACCATGTAGGGTTCATTTCAGGAATACAGGAGGTTCAAAATAAAAAATCTTTCTAAATATCACTGTATCAACAAAATAAAGAAGAAAAACGTGATCCCAGTAGTAGATGCTTTGAAACTATTTGAAGCAATTCAGCTGCCATCCCCAAAATAAGAATTGTAAATAAAATAGGAATAGAAAGAAGACAATGAACTATAATTCAGACTATTTATAAAAACCAGTAGTGGGCTGGCCCGGTGGCGCACTGGATAGTGTGCCGCTTGGGAAGCGCAGCGGCGCTCCCGCCCGAGGGTTCGGATCCCTCGTATAGACCGGTTCCCACTCACTGGCTGAGCGAGGCGTGGGAGCAACGCCGAGGGTTGCAATCCCGTTGCCGGTCCCTGGTCCGGTACAGGGGCAACACTGAGGGTTGCGATCCGTTGCCGGACACGGAAAAAGACAAAAGACAAAAAAAAATAAAAAATAAAAAATAAAAAAATAAAAAAAATAAAAATAAAAACCAGTAGTGTTGCCATAAATGGTAAAATTCTAAAACTATTTCATTTTAAATAAGAAATTAGTCAAGATGCCTGCCATCACTATATAATTCAGGGTTGTTCTGGAATTTTTAGCAACTGCTAAATTACAAATATTGGGAAAATGGTGAATAATTTCAGTGTTTATGCAAATATGCTCACAAAAATATGGTCATGTAAATATGTTCATATATGATTGTTTAATATAGAGAACCCAAAAGATACAAGTAGAGAAATACTAGAATTATAAGAGAATTTGATAAGATGACTAGATAAATGATAAATATATAAAAATCAATAGCTTTTTTCTGTCCTAGTGATCAGTAGCTTTTTTTCTCTTTTTTTATAAACTCTAGAGATGGGCACCTAGAAATGCAAATGGAGTAATAATTCCTCTCAAGATAGGAACTAAAATTATACATTGCATAGGAATAATTTGTATAGTACCTATGTAAAAAAATGATGTCTCTTTGAAGGATAAAAAACAAAATTTGGACAAATGGAAATGCACTGTTTTCTTGTATGGGAACACTTACTATTATAAAAGAACCAACTCTTCTAAAATTAATATTTAACTTTATGTGATTTCATATAGAATCCCAACAGGTGATTGTCCAGGAGGCAGGGAGAGGGGAGTTGCATAAAATTATATTAAGGTATAAATAGAATTAACCAATACCTGAGAATAAATGTGCAAATCATGTTCAAAAAAGATCGTAAGGGCAGACTTATCTTTACTAAACATCAGACTATACTATAAAACCATTATAGCCAAATCACTGTTATTAGTATAAACTAGACAAATAAGTCAGAGATTGTAGAACTAGATCCCAGTTCTAGATTCTAGATCTTTAATACATAAGAGCTTGGTAAATATTAAGTTTATTTTTCAATTTAGTGGGAAAAGTTTGGATTAATTAATTATGTTCTCACAACTGGCTCTTTATCTGCGAAATAAACTGGATTCCATCTCCCAAAACAGAAAAATAAATTCCACATATATTAAAGATTAAATAAATGAAAAATAAAACTGTAAGAATCCTATAAGACAGTCCTGAAAACTACATGTAAGTTCCAGGGAAGAGAAACTTCTGTAACCACAGTTGGACACCCAGAAGCTTTTCTTGACCAATTAAAAATTAAAAGTTTTTATATGACAAAAAAAAAAACCCTAAAACATTTAAAAAGCCAATATGCAAGTGTATTTGGATGAAATTTTGTAACATAAAGACAGTTGATGATGGTACTCAAAGAACTCCTCGAAGAGGGTATGAACCCCCAGTAGACAATGAATGAAGGACTTGACTGGACATTTCACAGAATTGCAAATCCACACGGTCAACAAGTGTGTGAAAACCTGTCCAAACTCACTGGTAGGTGGGGAAATGTAAATTTTTACAGTAAGAGTTTAATGTCTTTCATTTTTCAGGCTGGAGAATAGTAAATGACCAATATAACAACCGTTGCTGATAGGGAAGCAGGGAAAGGTTGCTGTTGTCCTTTGCACAGGGAGAGATAAAGGATTGGAACCTTTTTTGAAAACAACCAGGCAGCATCTAGTAAAATTAAAAATGCATGTGTTCTTTTACCCAGCAACCCTATTGCTGGGACTGCTTCCCACAGAAATAAAAGAAAAAGTATGTATGTTATATTATAGATGTTTATGACATAATGTTTGCAGTAACAAAGAACTGGAAACAAAATGAATACCTGTCAGTGGTGAATGGCCGAAAAAATATGGTAGATCCATCCTATGAATTATTATGTGAGCATTAAAAAGACTGCATTAGCATCATACCCAAGGGACTCGGAAGGCTTTCCATGATGCATTGTTTAGCAAGAAAAGCATGATGCAGAAAAATGTGTATAATGTCCGCTTTAGTAAAACAAGTCATGACCCACAGCCAGCCTACGTGTATGCAAGTGCTATGTTACGAGCAGAGGAAAAGCTATGTAGGGCATACGGGGCTGTTAGCCTAGTAACGAGTGAGGGGATTTGAAGTGGATAGAAGGAGAAAGTCAAGTAAAAACGGAAACGAAGAAAGACAGTATGAACCACATGCGTGACGTTGCATGTGCCCATTGCTGCAGAGCAATGGAGGTGACGCTGTGTACCAAGAAAGTGTGCAGAGCTCCTGAGACAGGAAGCTCCTCCTTCTAGCTATAAACAGACAACTTGTGTTAGTGGGGGAAGTGAGTGTGGCCGCTCTCCATCCATCTCTCCTTGAAGTCTCTGCAGCACATCGAAGTCCCAGGGCCGCTGCTTTCTACTTGCTCTAGGCTGAAATGGGAGCACGAGAATCTTCTTGGCCTAACTCACTCCAGGTGCTGCTTGATCCTAACAGACTCGGGGGAGGCTTATTTCTGTGGCGTATACTCAGTCTCCAAATAACTGGTGTGAGCTCAGGATTCTCTTAGAGCCACACATCTGAGTCCCACGGGATTGCAAGCTGGCTGCGGTGGGGGGTGTGGATTCCATCAGTGCTAATGCTAATCCGTGAGTGACCCAGTCTCTACGGACCATGCCCAGAACCAAGTAGGAGAGTGACCTTCGGGGCCACAGCACATCCTAGACTGAAATGACACATTTCTTCCAAACCCCTTCTTCAGCACCTGGTTTTATCTTTCCAAAACACAAATGTGAGCCTGTCACACTCCTACAGAGTACAGGCAAAGGTTAAAGTCTTAGAAGGCACCATCTGCCCGGGAATGCATTGTCACAGGAGGTGGTTTGGTCTCCGTCCCATCCCTGGCTTAGTTACACCGTGCCCTCAGCCGGCCACCATTCTGTGTGTCTTAGAAGTTCCCTCATCAAAAGACAAAAATCACACCAATTTAAAGATCTAATTGGCTTTTATAAGTGATTCTAGAATTGGGCAACCTCTCATTCTGTAAAGCAGAATGGGTGCTCCAGTAGTTGAGCAGAGGGGATTGGCTTTAAAGGCAGAAATGGGCTGAAAAAAGCAGAAACGGGACAGATTGGTCATTTCAAAGTTACTTTCCTTATAAATTCCTTATCATGTGAGCTCAGGTACACTGAGTCCCATCTGGTTGCTGTGAATCTCCTGTTGTTTTGGAAGAGTGGCCCACTTGGAAGTCGAGTTGGATTAAGCAGCACCTCGCAGGACTGACTCCACTCTGCTTTGGTCTGTCTGCTGGGGCCAGTGCCCTCCCCATGAGTACTGTTGCAGAGCCTTGTGTTTTACACATTTATCCACATACCTGTTGCCCTGCTGGCTCCTGTCCCCACCTCTGCAGTAGACAGAGTTCCTGAAGGTCGGGGATCTGCTCCCTTCCCTTCCCTCATCCCTCTTCCCCCTTCTGTTTTCTTCTTTCCGTATTTAAATCTCTGTATTCCTGGTGCTTATCACAGTATGTGACCTGTAACTCATGCGCAGCAAGTGTCTGTTGAGTGACTACGTGGATGAAGTACATCGTGCTTCCTGCAATTTGGGTACAGAGTCAGGACGGGCAGTTGCACGACTACTCCGGGCCTGCTGTGGTGTGACCCTGCACCGCTGCTCGCTTTACGAGGAATGTAGTTGTTCATGTAAAGAGGTTTCTTGGCTCATCAAGTATTGATGTTGTTTCTAGTGTTTGGTGTATTCATGTTACACTGAATAACAATAAAAAGGCGTCTTTCTTTCATTCTTTGTTTGGAGGGTGCCTGGGGAGCCGTGAGTCATGGGACCTTGGGTTTGGTCTTGATGGCAGTCGCCCCTCCACAGAACTGCAGCTGTGGGAGGTGCAGGGGCCACTCTGAATGGCTCGTTCTCCTTGCAGATTTTCACTGCGTTGCCGCCCTTCACTCTGGGAATCTTCGAGAGGTCTTGCACGCAGGAGAGCATGCTCAGGTTTCCACAGCTCTACAAAATCACCCAGAATGCTGAAGGCTTCAACACAAAGGTAAACAGAATGTGATTCCAGAACTGTCCCTCAGAAAAGCATACACTGCCTTTGGTCATTTGGCTCCAGCCGTTGCTTGAGAAGCCTGGGAGAGACCGTGACCCTGCCCTCAGCATGGCAAGCCCGTGGATCAGGGATGCCTTTCTGGGGTGCAGCCTCATGTTGTGCGGGGTGCTGCTTTCGGTTCCAGCTTGTCAGCCCTTCCTCCTCTCCACACGAGCCTCCAACGACGACACTGTGGGCCACAGCCCCACCCCGGGCCCGGAGCAGCAGCCGGCAAGCCTGCCTGGCTCTTGCCAGGCTTTTCACTGGAAAGAAAATGTCCCTTTAGCTGCTAAGCACCACTGAGTAGCTAGGATCGCAGGGATCAGGCGAGTTGTGAAGTTTTTTTGTTTTGTTTTGCTTATTTTTTTCAGACTGGAGAATCAGAAAAGAGAGAGCATCTAGACAAAAAGAACTAGTATAGGTAGTTCTGCTGTCTACTACTACAAACTACTATTATAGGTAGTTCTGAGATGACCCAAGTGGAAGCCGGGGGAGGATGTTAAAGGGAAGACACGTGCCTCACCTGCAGAGGAGGCAAGATGTGAGCAAGATGTGTGCTCATGTTTCTTAGGTTTCGTGCAGAGGCTCGTGGCCTGGCTCAGTGACAGTGCTGTGCGCTGCTTGTGTTCACCTTGTGCGTGGGTGGCTACTGAGACCTTAGTGAGGCTGGCACAGAGAGTCACCTCCCCCGGCCTCAATAAGAGAACAGTCTCTGAAGGCTCTGTTTCTGAGCCGGATGCCACTGGTCGCTGTCCCTCACAGCTGTCTCATTCTGGGCAAGCTCATAAGCCTATCTGGGACTGGAAAAACATAGAAGGGTCCTACCAGTTCTCTCTTCTATATACAATGAGACTTGGGTGACTAATTTTATCAGTCCTTGTTTCCTATAATTCTATTAATGGGAAAATATGAACTGATTTCTCTACATTATTTACAAAAATCGAATGTTTTCTAGAGAGTTTGAACCCAAAGGCAGTTTGAGGTGGGAAGTAGAGAATGGACCCATCTCAGAAGTAGCAGAGCTGAGAATGCCCTGGGAGTTGTCTGTAGGCACTTTCAAGAACTTTGTTTGTTTGTTTGTTTATTTTGGGGTCAGTTAGAGAGAGGACAGGAAAAGGGTGGAGCAAAATGAACATTTAAAATGGGAAAAAAATCACACTGTCTTATAATAATGTTTTTTATTATTTTCTGTTGTCCCACCATTACTGAAGATCAAACAATGTGACAATTCCCAGAACAACTCGTAGACGTTTAAATACATTTAATCTGGCTTTAAGAATTCTGTCATCTTGGTGGTTAAAAATATGATTGAAATGCATTAATGAAACTATGGTTTAAAATAAACTAAACTTTGTGTTCTTTCGCTTGACCTTTCAAGCATTAAAGTAAAGAAAAATTTTCAATGTGCGTGATATTTACCAAAATCCCCCTAATTAAAGAAAACATTGAATAGCAGGGATTTAAAAAGTGAAACAAAAGAGAATGCTGTGTAAGAATTTACATGTAAAATGTTTTTTAATGCTTTCATAAAGTATACCGTTTTAGTCTCTTATTAAAAATTTTGACCTAATGCTGTGTTTGTGAATGACTGTAAGATGTCATCTCTCTTACAACGAAAAGTGATCATAACATATATGTGGATATACAAGTATATTTATGTACTCATTGTACTAAAGTAATATTATCTGGAGATAGTCCAGTCATTTATGTGTAAAAATGAGGAAATAGTTGTTGCTGCTGTTTTAACTTGAGAAGCATATGCTGCTTCTGGAACTACAGCAGTGCCAGGTCCTTCACAGTGCGGTGTTTGTGGCAAGGACGCAGACGTCGAGGCTACGGCAGCTCCTGACTCCCCTGGTTTGTTTTCCTTTAGGTCTTCTGGGGTCACTGCATCAATGCCTTGGTCCACTCCCTCATCCTCTTCTGGTTTCCCATGAAAGCGCTGGAGCACGGTAATGGCTTCATGATTTCAACTGTCAGCAAGTCGCTTTGCAGCCCCGCTGGTGCCAGTGTGTCACTTTTTTTTTTTTTTTTTCAAATTCTGCAGAACGAGAGATCACAAGAACACATTTTAGAGGAAAAACATACCTAAAATCTGATGAGAGCGAGTCTCAGGTTTATAGCTTATAGGTTTGAACACTAGAAATTCTAAACTCAATTTAATAACTGTTCGAGTTGAGGATCTTGAAGAAAAGCACTGTACTATACTGAAATATTAGTGCCACTTGTCTGTGACTTTGACATTCTCTTAATTACTGGGGTTTCATTTTCCAAGCCTCACATACCTATATGCAGAATGACTTGAATCTTGAAGAGTGTAATCTTATTCCTAGTTTTCTGAAAGAGTCTTCTTTCCTTGACATACACCTTTTGAAGTTATAGTGTATTTGAGGACTGATTCTCCAGATTGGTTGTATTCTTTCTCTACATCTAGAAGAAGGTGTGTGAGAAGTGGGCAAGACTCCGTGCTCGTTCTCACTTCTTAGTGCATCCAAAGTGTGGCCTCCTGAAGAGACATCTCTTTAGTCTCAGAAAATGAAAACGTGTCATGAGAATGCTACTCTTTCATCCCTCTCAAGTAGTAATAATCCCCCTGGGAAAAATTACTCCAAATGTTGACTAGACAAGGCCTTTTATTGTTCAGAAAACCAAAGAATATAAAGTTTCCAAGCTTCTTTGTTACTGCCTCAGTGTGTTTTAAGCTTCAAACAGAAATGATTCATCCTCACTGATACTCTTTAACCTATCAAATACCAACAGAGCAAATGCATACCGTGCCAATTTATTGTGCCCTGTGCCCCATTCTTTCAATTCCATCAGAACTCCTTTTCCTTCAAGGGTCCCTGCATCTTTAGATCAGAAAATAAACTTTTCTGCTTCTGGACTCGCCCCTAAAAGGGCATTCTAGTGAATCATTTTCTTTTAACTCTAAAGCTTTCCTTTGGTTCATCTTTACTCATAGTGGATTTGATTTGTTTAAAAATGGTCTTTTAAGCAAGGCTCTGCAAGAATAAGAGCGTTGGATGTGATTCAGTTTCAGAAGCTGTGACATTTTGGTGAAGCAGCATCTGGTGTCATGGTAGGATGGACTAGTGATGGGAAGCAATATGTATGACAGGCACAAGAACAATTTTGACAATTGTCCTTTTGTACCTGAGCCCAGGCTTTTGTACTTAGGAAGAGACAGCAAATAGCATGAACTGGCCACAGGTACCATCTCCAAACCCCTTACTCTTTTTATCTGGACGTTGTACTATGATCGTAGCCCAAAAGTGCTCGCCTCTGGACTCTCAGAAGTTTTACAGTATGGTCATTTACTTGCCTGCTTCAAAAGAAACTAATGTGGCCCCTCTGCAGTAGAGATGATGGTTTTTTAATCCTGAAGTTATGATTGTGTGTTTTGAGTTTGTAGCTTATAGTTTATGGTTGAGTTGCTGTAGTTTGCCTGGATTCCATTATGCAAATTCATTCATTCACCTAAAGTGGTCAGTGTTTAAAAGGGAGTAGACTCCTAACAGTCGCCGATTTATCTAAATTCACCAAGTGAATTTTAAGTTAGGTTCTGCCGCCCCTATCAGTTTCCCCCAAATCTGGTTATTTGTCTAGCATTAAGATGATTTTTTTTCCTTTTTATTATTATCACCATCATCATCAGTGTTAGAGTCATTATTTCATGGGATTTAGTGAGCCTTCAGAATAGGGGTTTTCTTTTTGTTCTTTTGTAAACAATAGCCTATTGAGTGAAACTGTTCAAGGTGGAATAAATTGAAAATGTTAAGTGTATCGGTATAGAACAAGAGGTGGCCATTGGTGTTCTTATTTACTTTCTCTAACAAATTGAATGAATATTTTAGAATTAATTTCTAATTTTTTACAATCAGTACAGAGCCCTACAATCCTATGTTTATTGCACCTCTATTCAAAATAGCCAAGTATGGAACCAACCCAAATGTCCATCAATGGAAAATTGGATAAAGAAAACGTGACATATATACACAATGGACTACTACTCAGCCATAGAAAAGAACTAAGTTCTGCCATTCACAGCAGCATGGATGAGCTTGGAGAAAATAATGTTCAGTGAAATAAGCAAAGCACAGAAAGAGAAATACCACATGTTCTCATTCATAAGTGGGAGCTGAATATAATAATAGTAAATAAATAACAATAAGTTGAACTTTCAGATAAATAAATTGTAATTGAAAATAAGTAAATAAAACAATCAGTACAGAACAAAAATTATTACATTATTGCTTAATAACCTTATTCATGCATGTGACATTTATATTCATGTCAAAGGCATGGTGGAGGATTTTAAGGGTGATAAATAAATATGTCAATGTGGGTCTTCAAAGAGTTTGTAGGCTGCAAAGGGAGATTAGGTTTTGTCTATTTTCTGCTGCTATATCAGAATACCACAGAGTGGGTAATTTGTAATGAACAGAAATTTATTTAGCTTATGGTTCTGGAGGCTGGGGAGTCCAAAATCGAGGAGCTGGCATCTGGTGAGGGTTTGGTGGAAGGCATCACATGAGTAAAAGACAGAAGGGGGCTGAACTCCTTTTTTATAAGGAACCCATTCCCTCGATAACGAACCCACTCCAGTGATAACAGCATCAGTACATTCATGAGGGTGGTGCCCCCATGACCCACACACCTCCCATTAGGCCCCTCTTCCCAACATTGTCACATTGGGAGTCAAGTTTTCAACAGATGGGGGCTGGCCTGGTGGCGCACTGCTACAGTGCGCCGCTTGGGAGTGTGGCGGCGCTCCCGCCGAGGGTTCGGATCCCACATACAGACCGGTTCCGCTCACTGGCTGAGCGAGGTGTGGACGCAACACTGAGGGTTGCGATACCGTTGCTGGTCCCGGTCCAGTACGGGCGCAACACTGAGGGTTGCAATCCGTTGCCGGACACGAAAAAAGACAAAAAAAAAAAAGTTTTCAACAGATGAACTTTGGGGGATACATTAAGACCATAGCAGATGTGCACATGAATAACTCTATTGGAAGATAAAAAATAACTGTTGGAAGTAAAGTGCAGATAAAGTGTTGTCAGATTTCCGAGGGTTGAGAGATGCCTTTCATTTGGAGTTACTAATGGCTTCTTAGCAGAGGTAACACTTAGGTTTAGCCATGAAGTCCAGTGGAGGGAAGAACCCAACAAAGTAGGGAAATTCAGAGCAGGTGTGGAAAACTGTGAGCCTCAGCACCTGAGGGTGGAAGGTGGGAGATGTTTGAGAAGGCAGGTGAAGGCAGGATTGCAGAGGGCTTTGAGTGTGAGGTTAAGAAACTGGGACTTAATTGCTTTGTCATTGAAGGGTCAATATAGAACTTAGATCAAGGAGAGTTTTGTGGTCAGAGCAATTTGGGAAAATGAACCTAGCACGTCTTGTAACGTGAAGGGTAGAAGGGAAGATGGTGGCAAGGATACTTGACAAGTCTCTGGGTATTCCCGGGGAGAGTTTAGGGAGGGTTAAACCCAGGACATGGTATTGTGTTTGGAGAGGAACAAAATTGTGGCATATGACGTGCCAGGCCCTCCGAGAGCCCAGTGAGTGTAGACGTCCGCCAGCCCAACGCTGCCTCTCCTGCGCTCTGCAGGCTCACCTGAGGTCAGAGAGGGTGGGCAGGGATTTTGGACATAATTATTTAATTACCAACGTGCTGAGTCCTACAGGCTGTGGGTGGAGACTACAGTACAGGGACACAACCTTGTCTAGTGAGTCAGGGAGAGTTTTCTCTGAGGAAGTGATATTAAGTTCTTGACAGATGAGGAGTGGGTGGTCAGACAGGGCGGGGGGGGGACAGGGAAGAAGGGGAAAAGAAATGTTCCTGCTCATGGAGAAGAGGCCATGGGGTGGGGGTGGATCCTGGGCTGTTACTTGTCAGACTCTGGCTAGTGTTTCAGGACACCGAGCCTTTCTGGCCCTGTACAGTAAATGTAGGAACCTCCTGCTATGGATTGAACGTTTTGTCTCCCCGAAATGTATTGAAACCTGACCCCCAAGGTGGTGGTATTAGGACCTTTGGGAGGTGATTAGGTCATGAGGGTAGAGCCCTCCTGAATGGGATTAGTACCCTTAGAAAAGGGACCCCAGAGAGCTTGTTTGTCCTTTCCACCACGTGAGGACCCAGTGAGAAGGAGCCCTCGCCAGACACTGAATCAGCCAGTACCTTGATCTTGGACATCCTGGCCTCCAGAACTGTGAGAAATAAATTTCTGTTTTTTGTGAACTACCCAGTCAGTGGGCAACACAGATGAACAAAGACACCTTCTCTCCCCCTTTCCCTGGCCCTGTGGCAACTCTGAATCAAAACATGTCTCTACATAGTTCCAGTGTCCCCGAGTGGTGGGCAACACCACCCCCAGTCATATGACCGCAACATGGAGGAAAGGAGTCGTGGCTGGAAAATGGGGCAAAGAAGTGAGGGGGTCAGACCCCTAGCACCTGGTGGGGGCTTCTTCTCAGAGAAGGGTGGGAGGTGGGAGAGTTACATGGTGGGATTTGCCTGTGGAGAAGACAAGGCTGCTCTGTAGAGAAGCACACAGGATTTGGTGAGAGTGTACGTTGGTTTGGGGATGGGGGGAGAAGAGGGGAAATCAGTGGTGAAAATCAAGAAAGATGGCAAGTTGAGAGGACCAGGATGTGCCAGCTGATTGGGTTACTTGTTTATGTGTGTGATTGCCTGTCCTAAATGCAAGTGAGCTCTCATTACACTCTTAATTGCCGTTCAGAAGGATGTACCCACCCCACCCCCAGAGAGGTGTAGGAACATGACACCAATTTGAGACAAACTAGCAGCACTTTCAAAGCCTGGGGACCCTGGCCTACCTTCAGGCCTCCCTCCCCCCAGGTGCTGCCTGAAGCTTCCCCAGACACCTGCCTGCACTCAGAGCCCTGAAGGAGCTTTGCTTGACCAGAGGCTAAGGTCCCCAGAGTAGCTTCATTTCTTCATTTGACAGTGTGTGCATTATGTCACAAAGATTGTGAGTTTTACTAGAAAATTCTCCACCACCCATGGAGAGAGGCTCAGGTACCTATCAGTGCTGTTTACTTTGCTCAAAGCAACATAATTATTGGGAAGAAATATTTTTGAGAAGGTGTGAGCATGTCGTTCATTCCCTAGAATGCTTCCAAGAACTTTGGTTTGCTTATTTTTGTGTGGTTTTGGATAGACTTTTCAAAGCACTCCTTTGCTGGTGGAGTTTGTGATGATCCATTTCAAGTTTGAAAATGAATTTTTCCGCTCAAGCAATTCAGTAAATCAGATTTCTTCCAACCATCACAACCGTACATTTATTCCCATGGTCTGCCTGTAGCTCCTACCCTTTGATCTAAAAAGTGATTTTCAGTTAAATCCAGAGATGTCACCTTTGCAGAGACTAAAATTCATCAAGAGCCTCGGTGTCAGGTCATATTCAGGTTTTCCATTGGTGTATACAGTACGCATAGCCGAGCAACCCTCCTTAGTGTGGAATGTGGTTATTGGCAAAAGAACGTAAAATCAGTTTTGATTTTACAAAAAGGAAATTTTCAGATTTTCCTTGATGAAATTTAAGAGGGAGATGATGGGTGAGAGAATATTCTTACCAGCAGAGAAAGGTTCCTAAGGAAAATTTGTTCTCGATTTCCCCAGAGTCCACACCAAGGAAACTAATCTCTCCCTTTTAAGGAGAAGTACCTTGTGGATGCTTATTATTGGCACTAATTAAGCAACAGGGTCTTTCAATGTTTTTGGAGAAGACTACTTTATACTTTTTAATAAATGTGCTACTGTAAGATCAGGCACGTCTTATATACTGAAATAATAGTGCGCACGTATAAAATAAAACTGGATACCTCTCTCTGCCCACAGCACTGTTGGGTCTTACTAGCTTAAACTATTTCTGACCTATACCTTGTTACTGTGAACTTGGGCGTTTTATATCATGTAAATCCTGATGACGAATTTGGGCAAGACTGCCCATGTTCTCTGAAATTTAAACTTCTTAAACTCAATAATGGACTCATTAAAAAAAAAGGACAAATGAGAATGTTCTCTAAGCTAGGCTCCTGCTGGCTTCTGGAGATACATTCATGTGCATAAAAGACAAGTTTCCTGCCCTCAGGGCTTAAACTAGAATTGTCACCGAAGAGGTCAAGGTCAGATGGAATGTATTCCAGGGAAAACTAACCTGGGCTGAGCTCTGAGGACACCTTCCCAGAGGATGTGGCAACAGACTTGCAGGACGAGCAGAAAAGTCGAGAGGAAGGGCTTCGGGTTGCAGGAACAGCATAGAGTGAAAGACGGCATAGGTGGGCAGGGGCTGGGAGTAGAATCGTGAGACACAGATTGCTTTGGAATGATGAGGATGGAGACAGATCAGACCTTTCTGGGCCCTGTGGGAGAAGTGAGCCTTTCAGAACACAAGTGTAATGGAAGCCACAGACAGGTTTTAGGTAGGGAGCCATGTGATCTGCTTTATTTTGACGTAACCACACTGTCAAGGATGGTGTGGGAGTCCAGCTCACTGGCTGTTGAAGGGCTAGTGTAATGGTAATGGTGGTGGTGAGAAGTGGATGGTTTCGAGGTAGAACTGGAAGGATCCAGTGTTATGTTATTTAATACTTCCCTGATCTACCTAGTTGTACTGTGTCCTAAACCTGTCAGGAAAACGTGCCGTCGCAGTCTCAGAGGCCAGCAAAACACTTTATTTTACCTTACTCGGTACATAAAACAACACACTGACATTCTGTTCCACCTTAAAAGTCACAGTACTGTGTGCGGTTTAGAAAAGGTCTAAAATAAATGAAAAAGATTCAGAGACAAACGTTAAAATGTTAAATGGAACAGAAAATGGGAGCAGTGACTGGATGTGGCCCCTGCCATTTGGGCAGCTCTGTGGAGAGGAAAGAGTGTGGCAGAAGTTCACAAAATCCTGATGCATACAAATGAGGTAAATGGAACTTGCTCACTGAGAACTAGAAAGACAGAACTAGAAGCTTTTTAGATTTATACAAATGAAACTACAGCGTATAGGGCCGGCCCGGTGGCGCACTGCTACAGTGCGCCGCTTGGGAGTGTGGCGGCGCTCCCGCCGAGGGTTCGGATCCCACATACAGACCGGTTCCCGCTCACTGGCTGAGCGAGGTGCGGGCGCAGCACCGAGGGTTGTGATCCCGTTGCCGGTCCCGGTCCGGTGCGGGGGCGACACTGAGGGTTGCGATCCGTTGCCGGACACGTAAAAAAGACAGAAAGGAAAAAGAAACAAAAACAAAAACAAAAAACTACAGCGTATAAATCTAATAACTGGTTACTAACCCTAACCCTATCATAATATGCTTAAGATATCACCAGGTTTCCACATTTAAATGCAAATTCTTTTTTCCTATCTCGGTTTGTTTTAGATGCAGTAATGAACTGCTGGGGTAGAGCTCTGACTGTAGAGGTTATGTTTCTGGATACTGATGAGGTTCTGCCTCACATGTCCTGAAACTCAGAATTGGGCTGGAAGGGCCATTGTTTTCACTCAGCTGAATATTTCTTATGTTTCAGCATCTCTTTTAATAAACTCTTTGTTACATGTATTTTAAACAATTGGAAGAAGCATGAGCCGGAGAGTCCAGATTTCACCCTTGTAGCTTTGGCAGGAAGTTTAGTCGAGGCAAATTAGCTAGGATTGGAATAGCTGCTGCAGCAGGCGACCTCCACATCTCAGGGTAGCCTGATCAAGGTTTATTTCTCCCCCATGTCACTGTCTGGTGCAGAGTGCATTGTTCATGGGTGTATTGAATATATTTTCCTTATTTGCTGTATTCTTGATGCTCTGGCACTTGGGTCCTTGATCCAGAGCTACCTAATTTGTAAAGATAGCATGACTCCCCTGCAAGCACGTCTTTGATATTCAAACCAATCCCAGCCACCTCCTTTATCAAACTCACACACACCAGGCCAGTGTCCCCTGCCCTAGGTCACCCCAGGGCCAGAGACTGGACAATTAGGGACCACCCTGTAGCCCAGAGCTCACTAAAATTATTCAAGGTCTCCAGCCCTACACTTACTCAGTGTAGCTACCTGGCTTCACCTGCTCTGTCCTGCGAGAATCCCTGGGCCATGCTCTGCCCACCCCCTTCTGCATCCTGACTGTCCTTGGTGCTTGCTGGTGTGGTCCTTTGTGGCATACCTCCTGTTTCTAGGGATCTGTGGGATGAATGTCTTCCTTCATGGCAGTCATTTTCCTGTCTGCGTGTCTTACCATACCTGGTCAACAAACAAACTGCAGCATGGCTCCATTTAGTGCACCCTCTGCCTCAATGCTGGGAGGGGAGAGAGCCAGAGCCAGGAGAAGGATCGTTTGCTCCTAACTGTCTCTGGCAGGAAGTGATTCATCACATCTGATTGGCAAGGACTAGTCCCAGCACCCCACCTAGGTGCCAGGGGTTGGAGAATGTCGCTGCACGTGTACCCAGGAATCAGAAACATATCTGTGGCCTCACTAGGTGACTGTTTGGCATTGGCAGTCAAGTTTGCTTTTCATCATTTTTACTTCATGTTTCAAGTCTATTATTAGTAAACAAAAATGAAGAAAGAGAAAGAGTGGAATTTGAGTTTCATGTCCTTAACTTCATCCAGCAGAAATGTTGAGAGAGGAGAAAACCCAGCAAAAGACTTATATAACCAGGGGCTTAACTGAGGACTGGTTATGAATGTAATTATAATCACTAACACTTGTATAAACCCTGCCTTTTATACAGCACTTTCCAGTATTTTATGCCACTCTTTACAGAGAAAGGAAAAAATAAATTTTCTCTTCATGAGTACATAGCGTTGGAAGCAGAAAAAAATAGCTTTAATTATAGCGCAGGCACTAAGGGCATATGAACAGGCTGGGTTCTAAGAGTTTGTAGTGAGTTGTCTGAAACTTGGTATACGTCTTCACTCCTGATAAAAATGTGGCTGGTTGCTGGGGTAGCTCCTCTGAACCTCTGGATTCTTAAGAGGCTCAGAGACGGGTGGGAGAAGGGGGCTGACTCAGTTAATATTCTGGAATCTGGGCTGCTTGAAATAGTGCTGCTGGAAGTTCCTGAAGCAAAAGAGTGAGACGGAAAGCAGAAGAAACTTGGCATCTGCTCTCTGACCAAAATGTCTTGGCAAATGCCTTGATGTCAAGGGAACAGAGCCACCTCCACCTTAATTCTCTCTGCCGAGTCCTGTGTGAGTGAGATGCTTGGGATTTTCAATGCAGCTGTTCTGCTGAGTCTTACTACATTAAAAATACACATGTAAGTTCACCCCATCTGTTTTCATGATTACTAAACTCTGTCTTTTCTGACTATATGGTACTGTGCTATATAACTTTATCTTCAAATTTTGCCTTTTGTCAGAGCCACTTCTGAATACATTTTGTGGTTTTGCTGGGTAATGACGTAATGTTTTTTAATGAACATTTAATTGAAATGGTATCTTTATAAAATATCATCACCCCAGGCCTTTGGAATATTCTGGAATAAGTTTCTTGATCATTCTGTCTGTTTAGAAAATGAGACATACTTTTCTTATAAATCGTGGCTTTTCCCACAAAGATTTTCAAAGAAAATGTTTTTGCATGCAACATTTTTGGGCTGTTACTACTAATGTAGACGGCCCGTGTGGTTTTGTCCCAATTGTTCACAATAGTCTGTTTTAGTGACTGTGTTTCGAGACCTCATTTGGCTAATCCTACATTATGTTGGTCCCTGGACCCAAACAAATTTTGCAAATAATACAAGTCTGGAAGAACAGGCTCAGCTGCTGCTTTGGGTCAGTGGATCCTGAAGCCATGACATCGTGTTGTCTCTAAGAAGATGAACTGGCCACCCAGGACAGGGTCTCTATGCCTCTCATTTTAAGACGCTTTTCATGTATATGATCAGCACCATCATTATATGAAGTTTTACATCACATGCAATCACAGGTAGTTCTAAATGTGACATAGTGTTTTATCAAACCAAGCAGATGTGGAAATTGTCCCACTCTTTTTTCTTTACCCTATAGAAATCATCCGCTGGATTTTTGGGACAGGTGATGCTGTCTCTCAGCTCAGCCCTCGTCCAAAGGCGGATCTGATCCTAGATTTGCAAAAGGCTGACTGATCTCAGACTGGTTAAGTTAAATGCCAGCTGTTCTGATGCACTGGCAGGTTAATCCTTCTTCTTTTCCCTCTTCCCTTTCAGTCTTCGTGTGCTGATGGTGGGTGTCTGTTGGGAAGTGTTCAACTCCATGCTGGTTAAGATAGAAAGAAAAAGTTTTGGCAAGATCACCTCCCCGCACATGCACTTTCGATCGGTCTTTTTTATAGGACCTTTTCAGAGCCTTGGAGGGTTTGACCCCTGCTGACCTCACCCCCATTTCATCAGTTCACCATTCCACCCCAAGTTTGCCTCCAAGCCTCTACACAGCCTGATTTCCTTTTGCCTGAAATGTCCTTTTCCCTCTCCCTGCCTGCACACCCCCAAGTATCCATTTGTACCACCTCATGCTGTGCTTTCTCTGAAATAATGTTCCTACTATGATTCACACAGGTGATGGATAAATACCAGTGTTCTAAAGGCTGGCTTGGGCAACCCAACTATTCACCTCGGTTTCGGGGATTTCTCCCCTCTCAAAAACACTCACTTGAGACTTTAAATGTCTGACTGAAATAAAGACAGCAGGATGACAGGAAGGATGTTTTCCTGAGAGGACTAATAGAATCATAACAGTGCTGTTAAGATTAAGCAAAGTGGAAAGAAATATTTTGACAGCAGCTTGCATCAGGAATAAGCTGGACAGTCGAACTGGGCTTTTGCAGCCTCGAATTAATCAGCAAGCTGTAGCTTATTAGTGCTTTCTTAGGACTTCTTTTCTTCAGGAGTAGCTTATTGGCAATTTTTGACAAGAAATGATGCCCACAGATGTTTTCCTCTAAAACAGTTGAAATATAACCATCCATTCCACAGGGATTTTCCCACAAGGGAGTGCAGGGTCATGGCTGTGACTTGTTTCGAGGATTCCATCTTTTCAGAGGCTCTTGGCATGCCCCCAAATCTCAAGTTTGTTTGGGAGTTTCTCCTCCGAAGGAATAAATTGTTTCCACATGCTATTAATTTTGACTGAGGAAGGAGATACTCTTTCCTAAGCTGAGAACTAAAATGCAATGTTGTTATCCCTCCAAAATGGTGAACTGAAATATTAGGTTTATCCTATCTTCACTAAAAGTTTAATGCTCAAATTACCTTAAGTGCAGACATTTTATTGAATGTCAGCAGCATTCACTATCATGACAACTTTGAAATTAATACATTGTGACACTCTAGGAGCTACCATTGGAAAATGTCTTTTGGCTCTTTCTGTCTATTTCTTCTGTTCATGCCAAATTGCCAGCATTGTCTTCAGAAGTCTGAGGATCCCTCTCCGTGGAAGTGCTCTCTTTAGGTTAGCTCTTGGTCCCAAGGTCATCACAGAGTCTGCCCTGGTAAAGGTCAGCCAGCTTTGTGAATCACATCACTTTGTCCTAAACTCATGCTGTTTCTCTCTCTTGACTGTGTAGATGTTTGGGTCCCACCTTATTCTCTCCTGCTTTGCATGGCTGGAGAGATGAGGTTTCCCTCCATACGTTAGACATTTTTACTTCGAGTGTGTGCTCGGTACATATTCCAGCTCCTCTTTTCTTTCCTCTAATGCAATGGTTCTCAACCAGGGATGACTTTGCCCCCAGGGGACACATGGCAATGTCAGGAGATGTTTTGGTAGTCAGAACGAGGGTTGGTGCTTCTGGCATCTGCCAAGTAGAGGCCAGGGCTAACATCCTACAATGCACAGGACAGGCCCTACAGCAAAGAATTAGCTGAAAAATGTCAGTTGTGCCAAAGTTGAGAAACTGTGGACCCATGAAATGCCCCACACTAGTCAGAATAAAAGGTCGAGTCCCAGGGTCCCCGCTGCCCCTGCATTGCCTGCTGCGTGCACTTGCTCACGTGGTACGGAATTTCTGTCATATGCCTCTGATTTTCCGTCCACCGCAATTCTTGCCTAGAAATTTCCTTCCCGTTAGATGTTGGTATTTCATGAGTACTTCTTAGTCTAATTGTTTTTCCGCTTGAAGTTGTCTACTTTCATTCTATGGGGTCCCTTTTTCTAACTCTGTTAATGAAAACAAACTCTCGTTTACAAAATGTATTATTTCTTGCTAACTGTGTGACCCTGGACATGTTATTTAGCTTCCCTTTGCTGCACCAGTTTCCTCATCCGAAATACACAGATCTACTACTATTTCGTACAGACATGACAGTGTTAAAGGAGCTAATATATGTGAACTGCTTAGAACTATGCCTGTCATACAGTAAGTACCTATAGAAGATAGATTTTTCAACATTAACAAACTGTTGATTATGGGTATATCCACAAAATATAAAGCACATTCTAAGCCATTCTTGTTAGAAATGCTTTCCGTGTTTAATTTCTTTCAGTCCATGAATCAACCAGCATTGGAAATATTCATATTAGAAGGAAATCTGAAAGGTGTCAGACCATAAGTGCAGACTTTGATTTTCAGCTTAGTCCCCTCCCTCTCCTAACTCTTCCTTCTGATCAGAGTTTTCTCCTGGCTTTCTCGGGGCTTCATGCAGGTAGAACGTCAAGGCAGGAAGGTCCTTCATTGCTCTTCTCATTGAAATGACCACTCTCCATTCATGAACACGTAGGGTAAGACTGAAACTAGGAAATAAATCCTAAGCTAAATGGAGGAGGAGGAGGGAGATCCGTGACTCTCAAGTTTCTGCCATTAAATGCGTGGGGCTGATTTAGCAGCTAAGAACACAGACCTTAGTATTTTAGGATCTCCTATCTGAAAGGAACCTTAGAGATAATTCAGTCACCGTCATCTGCATCTCATATAAAACCTCCATTTTATCAGAGAGGCAATTTAGACCCAGAACCTAAAATTTAAAAAATACTAAATAATAGCAGAGCTAGAACAAGAGAGCAGAGCTAGGACAGGGTCTTCTAACCCTCCCTTGTAACCGCAGGTCCTTCTCTCCACCTCATTTTTCTAAACAGCCTTTTCTTGCTGCTGTAATGTGGTCATGTTTCATTGCTGTCTGTTCTTCCCGTCGTGAACTTTAAATGTTGATCATTCGCTACCACGTTTTCATGTGCTACTATTTTAATCAATATTCCTGTATTAATATGGCCAGAACCAGTGTTCTGTGTCTTAAGTAAATGATACCACTGTTTACCTAAGTGCTCAGGCCTACGACCTTGACATCACCCTTGATTCTCCACGTTCTTTCTACCCCTACATCCAAATCGTGAGCGAATCCTGGGTCATTCTTACCTTCAAAACACATGCCAGTTTCTACCTCTTCTCACTGCCTCTGACATAGCCACTCTGGCCCTGCTGGTCCAGCAGAACTTTCTGTGAGGATGGAAATGTTTTATATGTGTGCAGACCAATATAGTAGCCACTAGCCACATGTGGCTATCGAGCAGCTGAAAGGTGTGGCTGAGGAACAGAATGCTTTATAACAGCTTTATTGAGATATAATTATACACATATAATAAACCCTTTTAAAGTGTACAATTCTGTGTTTTTTGTTTTTTGGTTTTTTTTTTCCTTTTTGTCTTTTTTCGTGTCCGGCAACGGATCGCAACCCTCAGTGTCGCGCCCTCACCGGACCGGGACCAGCAACGGGATCGCAACCCTCGGTGCCGCGCCCGCACCTCGCTCAGCCAGTGAGCGGGAACCGGTCTGTATGTGGGATCCGAACCCTCGGCGGGAGCGCCGCCACGCTCCCAAGCGGCGCACTGTAGCAGTGCGCCACTGGGCCGGCCCCAATTCTGTGTTTTTTAATATATTCTCAGAACTGTACAGCCGTGACCACAATCGATTATAGAACATTTTCATCGCCCTCAAAAGAAACGTATACCCATGAGCAGTTGCTCCCTTTTTCCCCCAAACATACCCAGCCCGTGGCAGCCATTGGTCTGCATTCTGTCTCAGTTGATTTGCCTATTCTGGACGTTTCATAAAATAGAATCATATAGTTTGTGGCCTTTTGTGTCTGGGTTCTTTCACCTAACATAAAGTTTTCAAGGTTCATCCATGCCGTAACATGTATCAGTACTTCATTCCTTTTTATTGCCTAATAATATTCTCTTGTATTGATATACCACATTTTATTTGTCCATTCACCAGTTGATGGACATTTGGGTTATGAACAGGCTATTAAGAATAACAAATAATGCTATTCATTATTTTAGGCTGTTGTCAATAATTATGAATAGTGCTGCTATGAACATTCATGTATAAGTTCTGTGTGTTTCATTCGTGTGTTTTCATTCTCTTGGGTGTACACCTAGGACTGGAATTGCGGGGTCATATGATGCATATACATAACCTTTTGAGGAACTGCCTGACAGTTTTACAAAGTGTCTGCAGCATTCCACCTACCCACCAGCAGTGTACGAAGGTTCTAATTTCTCCACATCCTCATCAACTCTTGTTACTTTTTGTCTTTTTCACTATAGCCACCCAAGTGTGTATTAAGTGATGTCTCATTGTGGTTTTGATTTTGTATTCCCTTGATTGCTAGTGGTATTGAGCTTTTCTTCATGCAGTTATTGGGCATTTGTATATCTTCTTTGCAAAAATGTCTATTTATATCCTTTGCTCATTTTTAAGTGGGGATATTTGTCATTTTATTGTTGAGTTCTAAGTGCTCCTCATTTTTCTGGATACAAGTTCCTTATCAGATATATAATTTACAAATATTTTCTCAGTTCTTCGGGTTTTCTTTTCACTTTCTTGATGGTGTCCTTTAAAGCACAAAGTTTCTAATTTTGATAAAGTCCAATTTATCTATTTTTTTGGTACTGTGTTTTTGGTGTCATATTTCAGAAGTCATTGCCAAATTCAAAGCCATAAAGATTAGCTCCTATGTTTTATCTTGAGTTTTATAATTTTAGTTTTGTGATCCATATTTGTTAATTTTCTATTGCGTTACAATATACATAACAGAAACTTTGCCATTTTAACCCTTTTAAGCATATAATTCAGAGGTATTAATTACATTCAGAGTGTTGTGCAACCATCACCATTATGTATTTTCAAAAATTTTTCATCATCCCTTACAAACTCTGTACCCGTTAATCAATAACTCCCTCATTCTCCCCCTCGTCCCTAGCCCTTGATAGGAACTGATTTTTTTTATTGTATTTTATTTTAATTTAATTAATCTAAATGTAAACAGCAAAATGCAGCTTGTGGCTATCGTATGGGACCGCACAGCTTTACGGCTACCAGTGTCTCCCTCCAGGACAGATTGCTACAGTCATTTCCAAGCTGGCATTGCATTTATTATTATGTCGTTCTTGGTCATCCATCATCTATTTTCCCATAAAAGCTGCACTTTTCCTGTAAGAGTGTAACCCATACCAGGTCTAGCTGACATGAATTAGACAATTCTGTGAGTGTTCTGCCTTAGCGGCTGCTATATACCTTATAATAGTCATCCTTAAAAAGAAAAAATAAAGGACAATAACAAATGGAAGCTTCACAATCCCAGTTGTATTTTCTAAACATCGCTCATTGGATTGCTTGCATTCCCCTGGTATATAGAATCCAGAGGTTCATGTGGTTGCAAGTGAGAATATGAGTTATGAATGTCCCCCAAATTCCTTCAGAGCTCAGTCATTAAAAATTTATTGTGTATTCACGTAGGTTTCTTCTCATTTCCCCATGATTCCAATTTAGCAAAAATTAAAGATGAACAGTAAATAAACACCTGGACAAAGGTCCAATGCTGGCATTTGAGCTAGATTACTTTGTTCTTATTCCTTTCATTTTTTTTTTTTAACCAGAAAAAGAGATTTTACTCTTTATAAAAATGTAAATTTCAAAGCACATCAAGTATTTGGCTGTTTGGTTTGTTGAAAGTTTGATTTTCTTTGCTTCATTTGGATAGAATAGAAGATAAAAAAATTCAGAGTTCGAAAAAGAAGGAGGCATTAGAATCACAGACGATGCGGTTTTGAAATGCTCTTAACATTTTGGTAGCTGTTTCTAAAGTTTCATTTTTATGTTTTGAATGGAATAGATCGTCGCATTCAGCTTCTCGGAAGTTAACGGTAACTTCTTCCTTTTTCAGATACTCCGTTGGCCAGCGGTCATGCCACAGACTATTTATTTGTTGGAAATATTGTTTACACGGTAAGCTTATCTTTGTTCATTGGGCCATTCTTACATGGAATGCATGTGCGTTATACTTCTCTAAACCCTTTATGTAAAGTCTATTACTATTATTTATTTCAAATCTTGAAACGATATATTATAGATTCTTTAAAGTTCAGAATGGTTGTGAATGCAGAATCAAGGTTTCTGGATGGATGATTAGCAGATTGCCCTGTTCTTCAAATGATCGTTTCACATCTACCTGTAAAAGAAAACCACACTCAACAAAGTGATTTCTCCCAAATTGTCCAGGCTAAGAAAGGAACTAAACTACCATTTGTGAGAAGACAATCACTAGAATGAGGGAATTTCTTGAAGTGAAGCTTCCTGAATGTTCCCTAAAAATAACCCCTAGAGAGTTTGCTACAACGATGGCCCTTTCAAAGCATGACAGTCTTGCAGGAGCCAGCTCTGGAGGGGAGACGTGGGAAATGAAAATAACTCACTGAGGATAATATGGTTTTCCAAACTCCTCTTTCTTTTCACAGTATGTTGTTGTTACTGTTTGTCTGAAAGCTGGTTTGGAGACTACAGCTTGGACTAAAGTAAGTTTTCTCTAGAATTGTTTTTTTTATAAGATATTTTTTATGCCAATTTTTCCTTTTAAGTCTTGGGAAAACATTGAATATATAGCTATCTTATTTTAAATTGTACATGTAAAAATTGTGGTTTGATCTTTATCAGGGAAAAAATTTGCAACCCAAAGTTTCCTGGTGATTCAGTTGCTTAGCATCTAATACAGCTCTAAGCTGTTAACAGTCATCTCATTTCAAATGTACTTGCTTCATATTAAAAAAAAGTAAAGATATATATACACACACATACAAATGTACATACATACTGTGTTAGTCCATTTCTGTTGCTTATAACAAAATACATGGAACTGGGTATTGTATAAAGAAAACCAAATTTACTGCTTGTAGTTTTGGAGGCTAGGAAGTCTAAAGTCCAGGGAGCACATCCGGTGAGGGTCTTGGTGGTGGCAACAGTGACGCAGGGTATCACATTGTCAAATGGTGGAGCAGAGAGAGAGCTAACCTCATTCACTCTCTTTTTTAAAGCCCTCAGAACCACACCCCTGACCACCATTTTTAATCCATTCATTACTGCACGGTCGTACGACCCAATCACTTCTTCAAGGCTCCACGTTTCAATTACCATAATAGGGTTTCCCACCTTCTTAACAGTCACAGTGGGGGCTAAGTTTCTAATAGGTAAAACTTGGAGGACACAATTCAAGCTTCAGTGTTTGCAGGAGGATGCTCGCACTGGGAGACGGAACCGGGGGGTGGAAGGAGAAGAGTTGTGGGTCAGGGCTTCTGCCGGTGCTCTTGCCCCAGGACTAGTGTTTTCGGGGCAGGCCTGTGCAGGGCACACCTGGCTGCTATCTCTGCCTCAGTCCGCAGGAATGAACAGAAATTCCTGGGTCTACCTAAGTCAAGATGCATGTCCAGCAGCTGTCTCACATGAGACTGCCCAGGGTGGCATTGCTGGCCGTTTCACCCAGTGAGTCAGTCAGCCAACACCCCAGGGTGTCGGGACCTCTGGTGAGCGTGGGTGCTGTGCTGAGCAGGCCGGACCTGCCCTCCAGGAGTGGGCTTGTGTGTCCTCTAATGCACCTTTGCTTTCTGTAAGGAAGGGACAGGCACATAATACGCCGTTCAGTGCTTTTCCACATCCAGGCAGTAGAGGAAGTTACTTGAATTCATTATTAAACATTCTGAGACAAGGAAAATAGAAAGACTGACCTCTCCAGTAACTGGGGAGTCATCATAGTCTCTCCGTAAGGAACAGTAGCCTGGACCAAGGGATTCCACAGCAGCGGGAGTTCATGTGGATCTCCTGGGCAATCCAAACCTCCTCTGAGCCTCTGTTTTCTTTGCAGTTCAGTCATCTGGCTGTCTGGGGAAGCATGGTGATCTGGTTGGTATTCTTCAGCCTCTACTCAACTATCTGGCCCACCATCCCCATCGCTCCAGATATGAAAGGACAGGTTAGTTCTCCTGGTTGTGAGTATGCCTTCCATGTCTCATGACAGCAGTGTGGCTCCACGTGTGGGTGAGTGGGTTTTCTGTGTCTCATAACAATGATGAACACTGAGTGAACCCAGGAGATTGTCCTGTACCAAAATGAACATTTCCCAACCAAGACACTTAGGGATTTTAAGGAAATCATTTCTATTGTAAAGCAATGTGATTTGTCCCCACAAAACAAAGAATAATACCCACTACAACAGCCATCATTTGCTTAGAATATCTGCCTCTCTCTTCCCTCAGGGCAAGGGTGGGTCTGGTCTGATGCATATTTCATTTGGGGAATTTAACAATGCAGAATAATAGATGGGGCTGCAGCCGATTGTCATGGACAGTTTTAAAATTAGAGGACCGTGATAGCTGACAGGATGGGGTCAGCTGGTGTGTGTCCAGAGTCCTGGACAGAGATCCACTCTACTCCAGTTCACATGGTCGCCAGCCCTCACTCCCATCAAGAGGTGGACTTTCCAGCTGCAGAGGGAATGTGCCAGCATGTTACTGTAGGAGTCACATAAGCGTGCTGGCCTGTGTGGTTCCAAGGCTCAGCTTAATGGTGAAATTGACATATTTGGGGACTTTTCTAGTAGAAATGTAGTGAACTGTTCCTACCATCGAGAGCAAAGAAGTGATAATATTAAATCACATTTTACTTTCGTAGAAAAGTCTTGTTTTTACTTGAACTGCGTGATTTCCACAAGGCAAATAATGTTGAGAAACAGAACATAGCTGAGTAAGACCACGGTTTTCATTAGGCGTCGAATGAGAGGATTAATGCAGAGTTCATGTACAATTGTACATATTTATGGGGTGTTGCGTGATATTTTGATTACTCGTGTATATTAGGGGTAATGATCAAATCAGGGTAATTAATGTCCATCACTGAAAACATTTATCATTTCTTTGTATTGGGAACATACAAAATCCTCTCTTCTAGCTAATTGAAAGTATACAATAAATTATTGTTAACTATCGTCACCCTGCAGTGCTGTAGAGCACTAGATCTTCTTCCTCCTATCTAGCTGTGACTTTGTGTCTTTTAACCCACCTCTCACAATCCCCTCTCCTGCTTACCCTTCCTGTTTAGCTTCCACATGAGTGAGAACACGTGGTATTTGTCTTTCTGTGTCTGGTTTATTTCACGTAACATAATGTCCTCCAGGCTCATCCGTGTTGCCTGAAGGATGGGATTTTATTCTTTTATGGCTGACTAGTATTCCATTGTCTGCATATACCATATTTTCTTTAGTCATTTATCCACTGATAGACACATAGGTTATTTCATATTTTGGCTATTGTGAATAAACATAGAGATAATAACATAGAGATAAAAACATAGATGTGAATAAACATGGGGATGCAGATGTCTTTTGGGTGTTTTGGTTTTCTTTCCTTTGGATATATACCCAGTGGTGGGATCGATGGATCATATGCTAGTTCTATTTTTAGTTTTAAAAAACATTTTTTAACACTTTCGAAGATTTACTTTGGTGGAGAGCGGCTAAGACTTAGCCTGAAGTCTCGGAAAGGCTAGTTCTGCTGACGCAGGAGGAATTATATGCCGTCATAGAAATAGGAACTGGGCTGTTGTCAGTAAGAGGAATTGGCTCCTTTTGGGGATTATTCAAAAGATACCTGAGCTCTGTCCATCCTTGGGACCTACGTCAGTCAAGGCTTAGGAATAAGGGGTATTCTAGGGAAAGACTGCTTTTTAAAAATTACTATTTGAAGCTTGCCTCTAGTGGTTTTTATAAACCATTTTTTGTAGTTTCCTGAGCCATAGATTTCTGGCAAATGAACATGGTTCTTTCAAGCTCTAGAATTAGACTAGTGTCTAAAGGCAAACGGCATTTCTCACCCAGGAGCCAGAGAGAGATCTGACACACAAAACCTTCTGTCTGTTCACAACATCTTCAGCCACTGAAAAAGGTGCATTGTTCCTGCTGGGGTTTCCTAAACTAATTTGATAAAATATTTCTTTGTCTTGTCTATTATATTTGGAGTTTTTCTCATGAGGGAAAATGCAGATTTTCCCTTGAGGGCAAAGGAGGAAGGGCTGTAGAATTGAAGAGTTGTTCTCTACTGTCAAAGAGTCTTTATCTTCTCTACAGCACCTCATGATGTGGTGTGTGAAACCCACCCAGACAACGAGCCAGGAAGTCCCAGTGGAAGTTTTAAAATCAAAGAAGTCATCTGCATACTTCCTGTCCTGAAAATACGCAACATTTGTGGGGTTTTAAGAGGCACCTTGTTTTTCCATTTTTCTAGGCCTGAGCTTAGATCTTCAGTAAATTAAAAATTCAAATCGTGTCTCTCCTGGTTAATGCCAAAGTCCTCAGCTATGAAAAGCATGTGATGACGTCTTTCTATAGTGTCTGGCTACGGAAAGGGCTACTGCGAGGTTAAGGCTAACGCTGATGTCATGAATCCTACTCACAGCGCCAACAATCGTGTCTCTCCTGGTTAATGCCAAAGTCCTCAGCTATGAAAAGCATGTGATGACGTCTTCCTATAGTGTCTGGCTACGGAAAGGGCTACTGCGAGGTTAAGGCTAACGCTGATGTCATGAATCCTACTCACAGCGCCAACTGTCTAGCTCTTAGTCCTGTTCGTGATGCCATTTGTAACGCTAGGCGACCGTGCTAGTTGTCACGGCTCTTTTACCTGCCAGCAATCCTGCACCGACTGGGCAGATTGTCGAGCTAGGGCTGGGTCTGGAGCTCCCAGACCCCTCAAGCCCATTCACAGACTGGGTCACAAACCCTTCACACACCAGGCTGGGTCACCATACCCCTTTACACAGGTCTATAAGCTAGGTGATCGGCCACACCATCCTTGGAGGCTGCAGGTCTGGAAAAGCATGGCTGCCCAGGGCAGGTGTCTGAGGCAGTAGAACACCAGCCAAAGTGGTGCCAGTGTGGGTGCACTTACTCCACCCACCCACACAGTGTTTGCTGAACTACGCTGAACCAGCTCTGAGGTAAAGGGAGCCTGACCAAACTGTTCCATCTTGCCAACACATAGGGACTGTGTTTCCCACCACCGCATGATCCTGAGCTGTAAGCTCCTCCACAGCAGGTCCACACGGCTCATGGTCAGAGGTGGAAACAACAAAGCACCCTTGGCTCACCACCTGCCCGACAGTCCCTGCTGAAGTGGAGCTCTGAGTTAGAGAGATGAGGAAAACTGAGTCAGGATGTGCTTACGTTTTCTTCAGGCATTTCCCAAGGAGTGTCTGAGGAGATGCCATCCCACCTGACCTCTGTTCAAGTTAGGAGTCCCGGGTTCATGCCCCAGCAAGCTATGTAACCTTTGGTAAGTCACTTAACCTGTGTTAATTTCCTAATCAGCCAAGTCATAACATCACCCACCCTAATTACCTCAGAGGATTGTGGTGATGGTATAGTAAGATAAGCTGTGGGAAATCTAAAACATGCATGCTCTTCTTTTTCCTGGAGTGGTGAATTACTTTTGAACTTTTGTAAATAGGAATATTGCTGTGATTTAAATTTCCAGTTCTTTTGGCCTAAGAATTTTAACACTTTATAGGTTCTAGATGGGATATTTCTCATTAGGGTCCACTGACCACCTGCATCTGGGTCATCTGGGTTGCTTGTTAAAATGTCAGCACCCCCTCCCCCACACCCTGCCAAATAAATATGTGCCTGCGCGCGCACACACACACACACAGACACACACACAGAATTAGGATCTCTGGGTGTGGGGCCCCAGCATCTGATTTTAATAAATCTCCAGGTGATTCTTACCTTTAAAGCTTGAGGATCAGTGCTCTAAAACACTAAAGATATTAGTCCATTCCAATGTTTTAGATTGTTTTCGGCGGGAGCGCCACTGCACTCCCAAGCGGTGCACTCTCCAGTGCGCCACCAGGCCGGCCCCTGCATGTGCTTTTGTGGGTCGGAAACATTTCTTACCCAGGTGTTCCCTTATATTCAGTCTGTGGTCAACCAAGGAAATCAGTGATTTTTTTAGACAGGCTTAAGGCTTTAGCATGGCATATTTTACTATACCCAAAGTTTCATATTTAAGGAATTGGTAAAGAATTATGTCAGCATTGCAATTATTAGAATTTTAGGTAATAATATCTGAGAAACACCTACTGTGAATACCCTAAGCTTATTGGAATTATCTTTAATGCAACAATATTGAATAGAATCATTCCTGGCTTCCTCAGGTATCATCTTGAGGAGTGCTCAGCCTTGCAAAGGAGGAAGTCCCATCAACAGGCTTGCCTTTTGGTTTGAAATAACATCCTGGCATCTCCTTTGTACCATTTTCTTCAGTGTTGAACTTGGCCAAGCAGCCCTGGGTCATGACATGGCATTTTCTCACGCCCTGCCTTCGCGAATCACCTGGGAAATTTCCTTATCCATTTTTTTTTTTTTTGTCTTTTTTCTGTGTCCGGCAACGGATCGCAACCCTCAGTGTCGCCCCCGTACCAGACCGGGACCAGCAATGGGATCGCAACCCTCGGTGTTGCGCCCGCGCCTCGCTCAGCCAGTGAGCAAGAACCGGTCCGCACGTGGGATCCGAACCCTCGGCGGGAGCGCCACCGCACTTCCCAAGCGGCGCACTAGCGCAGTGCGCCACCGGGCTGGCCCTACATTTGACTTTTAAACTTGTACGTTTTGTGTAATAGTAAGACTGACAAGAATAACACACTGTGTTTCTGGATGGCATTATTGTCTGAATAAGTTGCAATATAAGCAAAATTAGGAGGGCACAGACTTCCTGGTTTCTGACACACCTGTGATGCTTGTCACCCGCATCTGGGGTCCCCCATCTGAGTGTAGTTCCCAACATCAATCCCTGTCTGAGATAATCAGTAGAACCAGAAAAATTTAGAACTATACCAAAAAAACCTTTTCATTGATAATGAAAAGACAAATCAGAAATGTTCACTTGAAAAATATTTGGGCTGTAAAATCAGAAAATTCAGGGGTCCGTCAAACAAGAGTCCTGGCAGAAAATGGCTTTTGTAGTTGTTACGTGTAATGCCAGTTGTTTTTGTTTCTGGTTAACAAACAAGGGAGAAAGTGTATTTTTTTTTTTTTCCTTTTTGTCTTTTTTTGTGACCGGCAACGGATCGCAACCCTCAGTGTTTCGCCCATACCGGACTGGGACCGGCAACAGGATCGCAACCCTCGGTGCTGCGCCCGCCCCTCACTCAGCCAGTGAGCGGGAACTGGTCTGTATGTGGGATCCGAACCCTCGGCGGGAACGCCGCCGCACTCCCAAGCCGCGCACTGTAGCAGTGCACCACCGGGCCGTCCCGAAAGTGTATTTTTTAAAAATTGCAAGTTCCTGAAAGTGGCCTCAGGTTCTGTCTACAGGTGGTAAAGGGAATAGCAGTCCGTTGTCCTGATGGCTTCTCTGCAATGCCTGCAGGACCAGCAGAGTCATTCTGGATTAATGTGACCCAAATCAAACTTCTTTCCTATTCAGTACAAATCCTAACTGTGAAAGTAGGATTTGAACTAAACCCGTTGCCTAAGACATTTATACAATTAAGTCTATTGTTTATAATATCCATACTTGGGTTATTTCTGAGCCTCCGTTTCATCAGGTATATGAAGTCTATACTACCTATCTTTGGATTTAATAGGGAAATTGAAAGACAATAAGGTATGTAAGTAATAGTAGATGACATTTACTGAACAATTACTGTGTGTCAGACATATACATTCATATTAATATGCATATGCAATTATATGTGTAATCAATTAAACATCAGCTCATTATAATCTGCACTGTCTGAGGAAACTGAGGCATAGAAAGAAAGGATCAGTTCCTTGGTCAGGCTGGGAGTGGAGTAGCTGGAGTTTCCCTTGAAGTCTGTTAAACTGCAGGGTGCGAGTCCCCATACTTTGTCACTACGGAGAGTACCCAGGGTGGGGATGAACCAGGTGTCTAATAGGTGTCAACCAATTCTCCTTAAAATTTTGCTTATATCAAATTTTGTCTGAAGTGACTTACCCTGCAATGTAATAGAATTTTTAAATACAAATGCTGAATTAGAAGATGCAAACAGACTTTGTGTTTGAGCAGCAATCTTCTGCCCACCAACCCCAGTCTTCCCTGCAGTAAAGGAGGTTTCAAGCAACAGTACTTTTTCTTTTTTTTAAATACCTTATGCACAGCCCTAATTTTCTTAGTCCCCGCTCCCCCTTCTCTCCATTCTGGCAGTTTGTTTTATTTTGGCCTCTCATTTCAATGATGTTGTGTGTTAATTAAAGGTTGGGAGTCTTTGATTATGAGTTATTTTTCTCTTCAGTTAGAGGTTTTGTTGTGGTGTTGGTATTTGTCATTCATTCTGATGTTAATTTTTAAAATATCTGTCAGCAAATTAAAGTACACATTACATGCTGATTTTGTTTGTTTGTATTATTTAAGCTCAGTGGTCAAAGAGTACATTTGATGTGGTTTTGAACTTTTCCTTTCTCGAAACATGTGGAAATGTCTGTGTGGGCCACTCCCGTTAAGATTCCACCCTTAAGATTCTATGCAGGGCTTTACTTCTCTGACATCTGCTGAGGGAGGTGGCCTTGTCTGGTGGCTGGTGACCATCGTCACTGCAGTTCCCCCACCCAGAGATGGCAGTTTGCCTCTATTTAAAAGGTAGAGGGGTGCCTGAGAAAGGCCACCAGATGAAGGATTTATATAAGAAAATACGAGCAGAGTAGGTTAGACAGGAGAAGGGAGCAAATAGAAGCACCGTATGCTGTTAAATGTGTACCAAGATTTTTCTGTTGTGTGTAAATGATAATGCAAAGCTATTGTTGATAGTATCTAAAAGAATGAAAATAGTGAACAAACTTAAAGTAGACGAGATTTTCAGTCACCATGTTTCCATCAACAAAATAAAATGTTGCTGATAGAAACATGGTGAAATATTAAAGTGTCCATTGAGGAAACTAGATGCTTTTGGAACCTGGATTACCAGGTGTCATAGTTGCTATGGCTCGAATGTGTCCCCTAAAGTTCATGTACTGGAAATGTAACCCCTAAAGCAACACCATTGGGAGGTGGGGCCTGATAAGAGGTGATTGGGTCATGAGGGGAGAGCTCTCATGAATGGATTAATGTCATTATCGTGGGAGCAGCTTAGTTATCACGAGGGTGTGTTGTTATAAAGCACATCCAGCCCCTGGTGCCTCTCTTTCTCATGTGCTGGCTTCCACCTTCCGCCCTTCCACCATGGGGTGACACAGTACGAAGGCCCTTGCCAGGTGCTGGCACCATGCTTTTGGCCTTCACAACCTCCAGAAATGTGAGCCAAATAAAAAATATAAGGTCTGTTCCTTATAAGTTACCCAGTCTGTCATATTCTGTTATAGCAGCAGAAAACGGACTAAGACACAGTGCTTGGCATTCCTTTGGCTAAAGACAGGAAAAGAGAATGTCTGTGCCCTTTGATTCACAATGTATTTAATGATTCCTCCCTGGTTTTGAAAGACAGAAACTGAAAGAAGGACATATGTAAATGTGCAGATACTTTCAATTATTCTCTGAAAGCTAATCCCTCCCACTTTGCTCAGCAGCAATAAAGACGTCTCTTGTGGACAGGGTACAATGGCGTCTTGTAATTTCTTCCTGCCCTACATCCATTTCCCCTTCTTCTGTCCACAGCCCCCAAATCCCTTCCCCTCTTTCAGAACATGCATTCAAATGGTGCTAGTTCTACCTCACCTCCACCTCTGTGGTCTGCAGTCACCAGGTCTTCCATTTCATTGACCCTCAGCCATTAACTCAGGAATGGGCCTGGCTGGCACTCCATGCTGGGACACTTAGAGGCAATTCAAGGATTTTTTATAGAAACTAATGGCGAGGCGGTAGCGGGGAGCTCTTTTGCTGCTGGGTTTGTTATATGAGGATGACGTTGGCATGGAGCTGCAAGGGGCCACCGTGGAGAAAGTACCTGGCTGAGGATGAATTGAGCACAGAGGAAAGCCCAACTCAGAGCTGACAGCATTGAGTGTGCCCTGATTCAGCTCTGCCTGAAGCCAAAGCCATCTCTGAACTTTTAGATAGCCATAAATCAATATGTCCCCATTGTTGTGTGAGACAATTCATGTTGGGCTTATGTTACTTCTGAAAAGAGTCCCAATTAATGAAGAAATTAATAACTCAAGTTACAGACACAAAGGGTAAAACTGTCTGAGTCAAGTTAAGATAGAGGGAACGCTCCTATCCCTCTGGAAAATTGGCAGTCATCGTTATGTAGGAGAAAAGCAGCTAGTTAACTTTTCCTACTTGAGTCTACAACGTTGGAGTACGAAAGGACTTTGCTGACTCTTTGTAGCCTTTAGTATGTCCCTCCCCTGGCTCCCCCACCCAAGGAAAAGAAGAAAGGCTTGGGTAGAACCTAATTGTTTGATATAGAGAAGGAAGGAAATAGGAGCTTTTCTGAGAGAGGCCTTTTCTAACAGAAAGCTCTTGGCAGCCAACAATTCAGAATGGCTTAGAGTTAAGTAGTCCTGAGAAGCACTGTCCAATAGAAAAATAGTGGGAGACACGTGTATAATTGTAAATTTTCTAATGGCCTCATTAAAAAGACAAAAAGAAATGGCCGAAATTAGTTTTATTAATATATTATATTTAGCACAACATGTCCAAAATATTATCACTTCAAGCTGTAATCAACATAAAAAGCAATTGTTAATGAGATATTTTGCATTTTTCTTTTTGTACTAAGTCTTTGAAGTCCAGTGCATATGTTACATTTACAGTACATCTCAATTCAGACTAGACATATTTCAAGTGCTCAATAGCCACATCTGGCCAGTGGCTGCTGTATTGGATGGCATGGTTCTTAACCAACAGAGATTTGGAAACTCAGATTTGCTCCCCAAAGCTGAATTTAGTGCAAGCACGATACAGAGGTAGGAAACCCAGCCTCAGCCCAGATCCCCCAGGTTCCTTGAACACACTCAGGGTATGTACTGCCTGACTTCTATTTTAGTCACTTGCAATTGAAAAGACTTTGGCTCTTACACAAGACTTTCCCTAAAAATAAAATCTGGGGACAACTGAGCTATTAATCTATGGGCTTATTAATTGCCTTAAGAGGAGTTCATAAATCAAGATTTATAAAGTGTGGAGCTGACTTCAAGTATTTTTTCCAAAATGTTGGCAAATATCTCAATCATTTTCTCCCAGATGTTAGAAGGAACAGGTCAGGACCTATGACTTTGGTCATATTTATGTCATACTGCAAGCAGCTGAGCAATAAAAGTCTAGGCTGCTGAAAATAGATTAGGCCTGTTCCTTCCAAAGATTGGTTTATTCCATAAGTGGCAATTTCTTTTTTTTTTTTCCTTTTTGTCTTTTTTACTGACCGGCAACGGGATCACAACCCTCGGCGTCGCGCCCGCACCACGCTCAGCCAGTGAGCGGGAACCGGTCTCCACATGGGATCCGAACCCTCGGCGGGAGCGCCGCCACGCTCCCAAGTGGTGCACTCTCCAGTGCGCCACCGGGCCGGCCCCATAAGTGGCAATTTCTAAGCAGGATTATTGTTTAATTCCTTAGATTGTGTGACTCTCACCCTTTTGTCCTTCTTGAATTTCAGAACCTTTCCCCCCATGATGATGAATCCAAGCCCTGTCATGTTTACCTCCTAAATGTCTCTTAAATATGTCTTCTTCCATCCAGTTCTAGTCCCATCTAGTTAGTCTGTGCTGCATCATTCTTGCCTGGACTGCTGCAGTAGCCTCCTGACCAGTTCCCTTCCTCTGCTGTAGTCACATGATCTTTCAAAACACAAGCCCGATGTAGTTCTTCCCTGGCTTCCTGTTGCTCTCAGGATAAAGTTGGGTGTCACAGGCCCCTGCAGCCCCGAGAGGCCCCTACCCCAGCTCCTGTCACACTCTCCGTCACCCCACGCACACTGGTCGTCTGTCTGGTGTTTTCCGTTTGAACTCTTCCCGACATTTGCACCACTCATCTCACTTACTGAGTGGTCTCTGCTCTCTATCTGGGTGATGTTCACACTGTTCTCAGGTCTCCCATGAGTCATTGCTTCCTCGGGGAAGCCTTTCCTGGCATCCTTGACCTACATCCTCTTCTTGTATGTCCTCTTAACACAGTATGTCCTCTTAACCTCTCCTTCGTTGTACCTACCACAGCTAAAAACCTACATATGCATGTGAGATATCACCTCCCACCCATTAGGATGGCCACTGTCAAAATGTGCATATGTGCATGCATTGGGGAGGTTTTGGAAAGACTGGAGCCCTTGTGCACTGCTGGTGGGAACGTAAAGTGTTGTGGCTGCTGTGGAAACAGTGTGACAGTTTCTCAAAGTTTCTCAACAAACTAAAGGTAGAACCACCATGTGATCCAGCAGTCCCACTTCTGGGTGTGTATCCAAAAGACTCAAAGCAAAGATATTTGTAACCCTTATTCATGGCAGCATCATTCTCAGTAGCCAAGAGGTGGAAGCAACCCAGATGTCTATCAACAGATGAATGGATAATCGGAATGTGGTATATACACATTACGGAATATTATTCAACCTTAAAAAAAGAAGGAAATCCTGTCACTATGCTGAAATTGAGGACATTATGGTAAGTGAAATAAGCCAGTCACAAAATGACAAATACTATACAATTTCACCTATACTCATATGCAGTATCTATAGTAGCAAACTCATAGCAACTCGTAGAGTGGTGGTTGCCAGGGGCTGGCGGGAGGGAGAAATAAGGAGTTGTTTCATGCGTATAGAGTTTTAGTTTTGCAAGATGAAAAAGCTCTAGAGATCTTTTGCACAAAAATGTGAATACCTGTACAGTTAACACTACTGAACTATATACTTAAAAATGGGTAAGATGGTAAATTTTGTATTTTTTACCAGAATTTTAAAGATTTGCCTTTGTGTGATTTTATAATCAATATTTGTTTTCCCCTCTAAACTATAGTCTGTGTGAGGAAAGCAAGTGTTCTCCAAAATATCTTTGGTACCTAACATCTATCTTTTTCAGCATTCAGTAAATATTTAAATGAATGAATTATTAAAATAAAATTGAACCGCCTCTTATGTAGAAATGAGGGAATGTAGTTGGCTCTGTGCAGTGCTTACTATCTGTTTGCTGAATTGATAATACAAACAGGCCAAATATTTGAACGTTTAGATGTAGCCTGGCGCAGGATCTATACATAATGGGTGATTGATAAATTAATAAATTTATCATTTTTCTTAAGAGAAATGTGCTCAAAAGGCCAGTACACAAACTATGCATTTTTGCCACCCAAAGAATGATAGAACATTTCCAGTTAAAAATTTAGCCAAATCGTTTTAGCTACCTAGGTAATATCTGTAGTGTAATATTTATTGATGTTTGTATTTGAAAAGAGTTAATAGTCACTTTTAATTATTTCATGGAAAATGTTTGTTTTGGAGCTGATGAAGAAAAGATAAAAATTGAATCAAGATAGATTTTTGGTTACCTAATTCCAGAAGGTACTATGCTAATCGTTTTCCAATGTGAGGAAGACAGTGGGTCCCAGGTGGTGCTAGCAGAGATGTGCGTACTGTTAACCAACACATCACTGGCAGCCTTTCATCATGATGTTCAAGAAGAGATTGGCATTTTCTTTTTTTGGTGGGGGGGGGACATAAAACCAAATGTAATTTACACATTAAGTAAAACAAAACTATAAAGCCAACAAAAAGCAAATTATCAAAATTAATTTGATGTGACAGGTGATTACTTTCTAAGAAAGCAAATCGCACTTACATCATAAAAATGAGCAGATTGCTACAAAGCAATTCTTTGAGCCAGGCAGGCCCATGTTTCCTGGGGATTGGCATCTTTGAAGTCATAAATATAAGCACATAGTTGGAGAGGGGTTTTGATCAAGAAAATGTTAGGCATAGATAGCGTTTAGTTAGCAGCTGGCCTCTGGTACATCTGAGATGATTTCATGGAAGAAATGGAACTTCTTTAAGGGACTGTTTCTTCGTAAATCAGGTGGTGGGGCGTTCCAAACTCGTGGGTTGTCTTGGAAGAGGCTTAATGGGACGGACGAGTCTGGGCCCCAGAGCTGACTTGGGCACAGGATTTTAATGTCAAGTAAAGTGATATCGCAAGAAAAGGAAAGTTTAAGCTAGGAAAATCTGTCCCCAACACAACATCTTAATGAAAGGAAAGAAAAGCAGTAAGTACAGTGGTTGTGTGTCCAGTAAAACCAAAAGCAGCAGGAGTGGGAAAAAGAGAAAGGGAGGACACAGTGATCGGCAGCAGCAGGATGGGGGGCCTTATGGGGGCTGAGAAGGGCAGGTGCAGCGACGAAGCTGGGAAGCAGCGGCTGTACACGTTTCTCTGCAGGAAGTGACAGGCTCGCTGAGAGACTTGCCCAGGTATGGCATCAAGAAAGACGAGTGACCATGAAGAAAGGTCCCATAACATGGTATGTCCGAGTTTTGCCTTTTTATGATTAATGTGAGAAAAGTAATTCTTAGAAACAAAGGACGTAGAGGGACTACGAGAAAGGAGCTTCCAAAACTAAACATCAGACTTCCGACTAATAAAGCAGCGTGTTTGACGCTGAGTCACGTGGGAGTTCTTCATGTTATTTTACTTCCAGTTTGGAGACTTGTTTGTATTCATTCATTTTATATGTATTTTGCCTTCTTTAAAGTTCTCGATCGTCCTTCCTTTTGAGGTCTCCTGTCCCTGGAGCCCCCACTCTTCCCTCCAATCTTGTCCCCGTTCAGTTGTACTTACTCAAAGGATCTCCTTCCATGTTCCTCAAAGCAAGTGCCTTTCTAAGTGCCCAGTTTTGCCAAGAGACCCCTCTCAACCTGTTGACTACCCAAATCACTACCACCATGAATTCTAAAGCCATTTTATAAGCCCCCAAACCCTCCATGCATGACTTGGAAGTGGCTCTGTTCATTAAGACTCATTATGGACGTTACTTTCTACGTTCCATTGCTGACAAAAGTACAGTGCTCCTTCTCCAGTGACTTCCTAACACAGCCTCTATTGTATACAGAAAGAGAACCCTCGAAGACCTGAAATGTACATGTCAGTCTTAGAAGATTGCGCAAGAAAATAACTGATTTGCTAAATGGATTATAAACAAACGGTTAACAGTTCGACCACCCACTTCCACTGAGCGTTGGAGAAAAATGGGGTTTCAGTTGTGCCCTTTAAATGGGAAACTTCTTGAGGACAGCATACTCTGTCACATGTAGAATGCAATTCAGTAAGTGTGTAAGGGGGGGACGGCCAAATGAGCCCACCCCCAGTCATTACCAGTCAGGCTCCCACAGATGAGGTGGGTTACTTGTGACTTGTATAATTTGTATCAAAACTAATGATTAATGTTATGGACGGTAACTGTAGGGTGGATCTAAGTAACTTTGACTGACTCCTTGTCATCTGTGTGAGTAGCCTCCTGGCACCACAGACTCTGACGCTGTGAAGCACACCTCCTGTCCTGCTCTCATGCGCCCTCTCTGCTCAGTGCCATGACCACCTCCCCAGTCACACTGGCTTAAAACCTTGAGCTGCGTCCCCCCACCCTTCCTCACTGCCCACATCCAGAGCGCGACCGGCGTTGTTAGTCTTCACTTCTGCGGCTGTGTTGTTTGTGCATGTGCTTCAGCGTTTACAGCTGTATACCACCAGTCTTCTGTCAGATATTTGTGCTGTGTGCCCCCAGAGGGCACAGTCTGCACACATACTTGGTCTATAGGGCATGTTGAAATGGCAGGAAAGGAGAGAGCATTTGGCATTGAGGACAAGAATCAAAGACTCAAACACTCTGATATTGTCTTTTGTTGTGGCTTATTGGAGTGAAAGGATATCTTAAAGCTTAAACTCTTGTTAAGGCTGGTGTCTCTTTTTGAAAAATTCTTTTATTGGGCACCTAGGACAGTATCTCCAGTGGTGCAATGAATGAAGGCCGTGAGGCAGAGCAGGATACTCTGTTGGCCACTGGCCTTGACCTCACATGTTTGGGGCGATAACCTAAATATGCTGAATTTTATTAACTATGCCAGTCAGGATCCAAAAAACTGTCTTCAACTTAATAAGCAGGAAAAGAATACCTAGGTTATTAGGCAACCTACAGAATGTATGAAAAGGCTGAAGAACCAGGCTCAGAAAGCTGGTAGGACCCAAGGAGGCTACCATGGACCACCTGGGCAAGACCCAACCCAGCACCACTGCCATGGGATTCACACCTCTGCTAGTGGTAAATTCTGGACTCACCACTGAGAATGTCTTTGAGATACCTTGTGCAGGCAGGAGCCTCTGGTGCACAAGCCTGCTGTGCCCAGCTGCCTCCTTTCTGCCATGGTTCTCTAGCAGACTTATGTGAACTGACCCAGATGTGTTTTAGAAAGATCCTAGCAGTGCCTGCTTTCTCCAGCAAATAAGAGGACAGAAAATATCTCTTCCATTTGGCTTCCATAGTGGGAAGGAATTAGGAGAAAGTTTCATCCTAGACCTTTGCTTGAATAACTTCTTCCAATGGGAAGACAGATTTGCCTAACTCAACAGATAATTGAAGTTCAAGAAATACAGTAAAGAAAAAAGAAAATTCAGTAATGTCCATAGACAAAGCAAGAGTCATCCATATAAGAAAACTTGAAAAGGACTGGATCTGGTAGAAAATCAGACTTGAGCTTGGTACACTTAAGAAAGGTAGATGCTTAAGAGGAGGTGTCATCCTGAAAGAAAGCCACCAGGACACAGGCCTGTCCATGGAATGCTGTCTATGGAATGCCCTGTCCATGGGGCTGGCCTGCCCATGGGGTGGCTTGTTTTGGGTAGAGCAACAGTGATGGATAATCAGATATCCGATAATCCTAAACTCAGAAATTAGCTACATATAATTATCCATAATTTGTCAATGTCTTACAGCAATTTAAATAACAATTTTCTTTCTACTTGTGCTTCAAGAAAATCCAAGAGCTAATCCACAGTGGGCTGCCTATTGGTACACTTGCTTTTTGTGAAGTAGCCATAAGTCCCATCAGATTAACAAGTATAATTTTTTTTTCTCAGGATGCCATCAAGTCAGGAACAATCAAAAAAAGAGAAGAGGGAAAAAATGTGATGAGTATAATTTCATTGTATTAATGAAAACACCGGGGCAGTTTCAACTTGAGTGAATGAGTTACTAAAACCAAGGGAAGTTGCTCCCCAACCATAATCCTTACAGTGAGGCCTTCAGGAGTAATGAAAGGTTCAAGATGAAATTTGGTTTTGCAGCAGAATTTAGGCATTGTGAGGATCTTCCTAGAACATATTTAGGTGAATTCATGTAAATCTGCTGGAAGAAACTTTACAATCAAGAAATGGTATTGATGAGCTACCATTTTTTCATTCTCAGGAGCTACTATTTATTGCTACGAGTTATGTACCTCTAAATGGGAAAGGCAACCTCATCTATCCCTTCCTGGCCTCAAAGCTATTCAGCATAAGTTAATCTTGTCCATAGAAGCAGCCAACTTTTCTGGCAAAGGAATTTGCAGTCTTTGTGGTTTGGGTAAAAAGGTGGTTCATTTTACTAGTTTCTCGATGAAATATGTTTCATGATAAATTCAATCTTTCTTCAAAAAAATTCTCCAAATCTACTTTTCTGTGCAAAATTCAACATGAAAGCCTTTCACTATTGAAGCAGCCAAAGATTGAGTTTGTGTGGACCTAGGCAAACAGTTTCAGGTCCAAGGTGAGGGATATTTTTTGCTGGAGGCACTACGTGGATTCGTATCCAGGAAGAACAAGATCCAGCATGCTGACACTGATTTTCAATATATTAACTTTCTTTTGTTTTAGAGGGTCTTTTTTTTCTCCCTGCTGTCTTTTTAATTCTTTTCCACACCTGGTAGAATGTGGAAGGATTTTTGCCAGGGATAACTAGCAAAAGTATACAATGTGTTAATACAGAGGAGATCGGCTGGTTTCATTGCGCAGACTTCAGAGAAAGTTGCTTGCACTCTGACTTTGGCATAGCATGCAGGAAATTCCTCATTGGTCTGCCCAATGCAATAAACAGACCTCCTGCATCTAACCACATCCATGCTGAAGTTTCTCATGTGGGGTTTCTTTTGCTTTTTGTGTAAAAAGTTAAGGGTCCAAGCATTCCTATTCCACACTTTCTTTAGCTCCTGAGCTTTGGAATTTGTGTAGGACAGTGTTTAGGGGTTAATAGGACTTGTGGTTTGACTTTACTGTGTTCTTTATGCGTACAGAAAAGGTAGACAAAGTAATCACATCTCCTGTAAAGAAATAAATGTGTGTATGTGTATTTATGTATATGTATATAGGCTTTTGATACACCTTACATTACATCGGATTGATCACAAAGATGAGAAGTTACCATTTGCCTTTAGGTTACTCATTAAGGAGGTTGCTTATTTATACACTGCAGGAAGTTCTTCCGTAACCCCTGCTACTCAAAGGGTGGTCCCCAGACAGGCAGCAGGGGCATCACCAGAGGGCTTGTTAGAAATGCTGACTCTTAGGCCCCAATGCAGAACTGCTGGACTGGTACCTGCATCTTAACCAGAGCCCCAGGTGACTCACGGAGCATGAACGGTGGAGAGGCCCCGAGTCACATGCCATGCTCCCAGAGTGCCTGGGTCCCTTCCAGTAAGGATGCCACGGTGGGGCAGGGCGGGGGGTTGGTGAGGTAGAAAGCCACAGGCCGGCCACTGGGGCAAAGAGGAAAGAGGGCTGGGAGAAAGAACATCGCCTGAGTTAAATTATGCTCATTAATTCAATTTGAGGCAGGAATGTGTGTAAATAAATGCTGACAGCTGCAGCGGCTCTGTTTCCTGCGGGGCTTAGGCAGGAATGCAGGGGCCAATGGACGTAAAACCTGCCTTAGCGGCATCGAGCAGATAGCTCTGCAGCCACGAGATAATGACTGAAGAGATGGTATTATCATTATCGTATTAGGGAGGTTTTCAATGCAGAGTTAAGTGCCAAACCAAGTGGAACTGGAGAGGCTGTGTTAGCGTAGATAAAATCTTTATTATTTGAAGAGATTAGGCTTACTTGACTGCTCCCTCCTCTTTTTAAAGAAATCAATACAGATCGTATTTGCAGGAGGTTAAAATGAGGAGGACGTGCCATGGTCGTACCCAGCGTGCCAGCATTTCCAGTATAACCTGTTCACATCCACTTTTCCCCATACGAAACCAAGTGGAGGAAAAACAGGGAAGAGCACATTGAATTCTAAAGGTTAAGAACAACTCTATTACATAAACCTTTAAAATGTTTATAGGTTAAATTTTTGGCACTTTGTGTTCATTAACTGTTTCGGGGGGCTGAGCAATCATCACCAGTTAATATTTATTAAACCCCATGTGGCATGCGGGGCAAAGACACTTGCTTAACCATTAGAAGATGGTTCTCATTATTAGTTATTTTTAGAAGCTCATTGAGTGTTATTTATACTAAAGAGATGTCTGTTTCCCAGCTTCAAAATTAGCCACAAGTCCCTTGTCCCTGATGGAATGGCTGTAAATGAAAAGGTATATTCTTCTTTAATTTTATCTGGACATGTTTTTCTTAATGCCTCTGTGCCCGGAATGGTGGTAATGATGAGCACAGCTAACCAGGTGCTGGACACTGTGAGGGATTTGTATATTTAGTCCACACTGTGATTCCTAGTCTATAGGAGACACCGAGTCCTAGCAAAGCCAGCAAACCTGCTCCTGGGCGCACACAGCCAGGAGGGGAGCTGGGATCTGACCTCAGGCTGTCTCCAGGGCCTCTGACAGCAGCCGTTCACCCTCCGTGCCCACCAGTACCTTCTCTTGAAATCACTCCTGCCACTCCCTCCCTGTTGCTTTGCATTGCTTTGCACCCCACGGATTTTTCACCCCACTTCCCCTGGGTGACAGAGATGCAAAGGATTACTCAAAGCCCATCTCTTCTGAGCAGTGAGAAGCCCTGAAGTGGTTAACTTTCCCTGGGGACACTCAAGTGAGAACCAACCGCTCCTCGGGAAAATTAACACTGAATTGGGCTTCTCTTCCTGCATTTATTTTCCAGACCAGGAAGTTACAGGAAGAGACATAGGTGGGGTTATAGTTTAACAGTATAGGCTGGTAACTTTCACTGAAACAAGCCAGATGACATTCCAGTAAGGCTATTAAGTGGTCTTATCAACAACAGTTTGATCTTAGCAAACATTCCTTCCTATAGCAATTTCTCAGTATCTTTACATAACAGTGAGTGACTAGTCTGTCTTGGAGCCAGCAACCTGCTGTGCCACAATCCTTATCTTGCAACAGAGACTTATAGCCTGAGGGAAATTTCCAGTCCTCCGCAATGTCAATATTTGAAACTGCAAGGCTTTGGAAAACCAGGCCCTATGAAGTACATATGATTTTTAGTATTTTCCACACCTCCCCAGCGTGCAGCGTGTCTTCTCTGTGCTCTGAGAGCCTGCTGCATAATTTTACTATAAAAATTTTTATTATTATTTCAGACTAATGTGTGTACAGGTCTCTTACACACTGGATTGTCAGGAGTCTTAGAAAAAGGACTGGCATAGAATAGGCCCTCAACAAACAGTACTTCATTCCGCTACTGACAGGCCAGCGTCCACTGCTGTGCCTGGCACTGGTCCTGTGGGAGGACCAGAGGGGTGACCTGCTTCACTGCGGTGGAGTGGAGTTCTGGGGAGTGGGGGACCTTGTCTCTTTGCCTTCCCAGCTTCTTTTCAGGGCTGGAGAAAGCCCTCCTCTGCAGGCCACTGTGGGTGCAACTGGCGACAGTGTCACCTCCTCCCTGTGGGCCGCACTGCGTGGAACTCCTATGCGGGTTGATGTGGCCTGCATGTGTAAGTCACAGGAACACGCCGAAAAATCCAGCAAGTCTCTGAAGCCTTGACTTTTCTGTTGGACAGGCTGCGTTTAGCCTGTCTGGCTGAAAATGACAGGAAGCAGGACAAGGAGTTTTGGGTGGCTAGAGGGACAGTGGGCCCCACGCTCCCTCCGCCTGGGCGGCCCTCCGCGGGGAAGGACGGTTGCGGCAGTGTGGCCTCCGCGGCCTTCTGGTCACAGCG